>NW_018406576.1:95128-170628 GCF_002113885.1 Mizuhopecten yessoensis | reverse complement strand
GAACCTGGGTGTTGGTTTTAAAGTGGAAAACCGCCCCTTTTACATTTGTGCCGTACTGACCAGGATCTTGGCAACCCATTTGGGGCATTTTCGAATTTTGTGTGAAAATAATTGTAGAATTTAAAGTTGGAAGTAATGGCGAATGAACGTGATTCAGGTGTGTTTACTAGGAGTAAAGGTTCAGGGTATTTTGTAGATTCTGGATCAGCTGTAACATAGTTACTAAGGAAATGTATAATGCTATGCCCCAGGGTAATAGACTAGAATTAACAAGCAGTGGTATTATGCTGTACTCTGCCTCGGGTGACAAGTAGTGGTGGCTGGTAAAGTCAACTTTAGATTTAAAGTGGGCAAATTAGTGTACCAACAGGAGGCTATAGTGGCTAGGTTGGACCAATTATCAGGGATTCTAGGTGTAGATTTCCTGGGTAAAGATGGAGAAGAAAACCATTTTAGGGACAGGACTCTTAGGTTAGAGGGTCAGTGTGTCAACCTAGTTACAGAAGGGTACAAATTAAAGGTTGTGCCCGAATAAGGGTGTGTGAGACTGTCTCCGTACCAGCTAACTCCGAGTGTCATTTTAAGGGTTATATATAAGGTGCTATGGATAGTGCAGAGGGTATTGTAGAACCAAATACATTCATAGCTAAACAGGGACTAATGGTGGTTAGTGTGCTACGTAGACGCCACCAGGAAAAGAGACCAACCTCTCTGTTTTGAACCTTCGTGTCCAGTTGCAAAAACGACAATAGTAGTCCAGGGGAGATAACTCCGCAGCAAACTAGAGAAGACATGATGATAAAGTCTCCACCCAGATACTGTTCATAGAATCTTGAAGTAAAAACACAGAAAGATAGATTAGTGTTGTATTACATTTATTCTGTGTTGCACAAAGTACAAATGTGATCAGTGTGATCTATATCCTGATATAACAAGTATGTACTTCCGTTTAAAGATGTTTTCCTNTAATGCGAAAGAGCTCGAGATAATTGAAGTGTTTGTTTTGTTATCCCATTTTCCTTATATTTTTTTATGTATTGTTATTATGTAATACTAGGGATTGTTTTTCTTATAGTAGTGCTTTGTGTAGAGATATAAGTCACATAGATAGTGTTTGGAGTTGAAAAACACAGTGGCTGACCATGCTTGAAGTGTGAGGCATGGTGAACAAGTGGCTATAAGAAGGTAGTGTGCTGGGCACTGTAGATTAAGCTCTTGTGTGATTGGAGAGTTACTGAGATTATGATATATACCATCTGTGTATTGCTGTTGTAGCCTATGCCAATTAATGATTGAAATAACATCTTATTGCGAATGAAAAATGTGTTACTGTGACTGAAGATGGGTTTCTGGGGGATGGTGTGTCATAAAGATAATAGAAAAGTATTCTGTTGTATTGTATTTCATTTATTTTGTTAAGTGTGTGTGTTAACGTGAAATGTTTTTCAATTTTGTGAATTTATGATGCTGGAACTGTAATTGATAACAGATGATGTTATCTTAATGGATTGTCTCATGATGAATTTAGTGGGTATTAAATTGTCATGTAGTGTATATTGAATGAATTCATGAATATATTTAGTAATGAATTCTTCCCATAATACATTTTTGTGAAATGGATCTATATATTTTTGTAAATTAATTGTAATGAACCAGAGAAATTGTTGACTTAATTTTGCAAATGTGGTAACCGAAGATGTCTATATAATGTAACTGTTGGAGTAATACGGATAAATTGTGCATATTTTGTGTATTATTATTTATTATTTATTTTTGCTATGGAATATTACTCCTGTGCAGATGAGCGATGGAAGAATGTGTGGACATTATGTTTTTTGATACTAATAGTTTATGGAGTGAATCCGTATATCTGTCGTTGTATATAATTGTCTACCTCATGTAAATGGCATTTTTTTTCTTGAAGTTCAATATTATGTTGGAACTGTGTGTGATTGATCGCACTTTTCATGTTGTACTCTGTGGTTGTAAAGTTAGCCTGTGATTGTACACTGTACTGTGTGAGTTTTTGAAGTAAGTTTTTCATTACAATCTTTAAGCGATCAAGTTTTCAAATTTTGTAGGTTTTGACAAATGTTTGAACATTTGTCTTAAGGGGGGAGGAATGTAAAAGTGAAGATAATTCGGATACTTAACATTCGATATTTACGATTGACAGTTCACCACGTTTCGTCGTCCATCTTGTTGTTTTCACATTCGGAACCTAGTTACGTAACCGGAAGTGTTCCGAGTAGCTTTTGCGCGACTATTGCACGTGCAAAGTGCCGTGTGTCTGTCTATATAAAGCGGTGGTTTTCTATAGCTCGTCAGTCAGACTATAGTCACTCTACTGTCCCTGATTTATTTAACTAAAACTTCTATGGGAGTTACTCCCCTTGCATCACTATTTCTGTAACTATTTCATGTACCATTTCTTTCTATTTCTTTCTATATATAGTTTATATTTGTTTGTAATTCTGGCTAGGAGAGGACTTATATAGGCATAGCCTGTTGTCCAATCCTTTTGATTTTTCAATAAAATTTACTGAAATGAAATGAAATATTCTGTTCAGTCCGTCGTGTAGCTCTGGAGTGGACAATGTTTACATGTTTAAAACAAGAACATAGATATTCGGGAGCAAGTCCGTGTACACATTTAAAGGTCATTACAGACTTTCTATAATTTATATACAATTTTATAGGCATCCATATCAACACAGAAAACAGGAGGAGTTTCAAATGGAACATCTAGAATTAGGCGTGCTGCACGTTTTTGTAATTTATTTAACTTGTTCATTAAATTGTCAGTAAAGTCTCCCCATACTGTACAGCAGTATACAAAATGCGGAAATACACATGCATTTACATAATTCAACCGTCCACTTACTGGCAGATACTGTTTGATACGACGGAGTAGCCTTCATCCACAACTTACCCTCTTCAGAATGAAATTTATATGTTCTGAACAAGATAAGTGGTGGTCTAATTTTACTCCTAAAATCTTTTCAGTCTCTACCTGTCGTATTTTCTCATTTTTGAAAATCAAATTAAGCTCATTTTCACTTACTGCGCCCCTGGCTAGTTGTTAAAACCATACATTTGTCTTATCTACGTTAACAATCATTATATTGTCAGAACACCAGTCTTCCATTTTCTTTAAATCATGTTCTAATTTCGCTCTGACAAGATCAACGGTTTTACCAGAAGCAGACAGTGTAGAGTCGTCTGCGTACATGTCCGTCCTGCAAGCAGTTATCAACGGCAAATCGTTGATAAATACTAAAAACATTTAAGGACCAAGGATTGAGCCCTGAGGTACCCCATGGGTTATCCTCTTGGCCACAGTTAGATTTCCTGAAATAAAGACGTTTTTATGAACCAAGATACAACAGTGACATCACATTTATGGTTAACTAGGTCAAAACTCTTCCTAAAATCTAGGAAGACAACACCGTTTACATTTCCATGATCAATTTCATATGCCCAATTGTTTACAATATTTAAAAGGGCGGTTTCACATGAATGATTTTGTCATCTGATGATATGATGACGATGGGGAGGGAGTTGCTAAGGAAATTCGCAATCTTGGATCCAAGATGGCGCCTTAGCAACCCCCCTAAACCTACGGTCCCCCTCCACATCTGCTCATCATGTGTGTTTTGAGTGTGACGTCATCAATTTTAGTGTTACATATTGAATTATCTTCCCCTGTTTACAAAAGCTGTGTATATGCGACAGAATTAGCTCCCTTTGTTTTCTGACTGTTTACCTTCTGATTTCAGGTATTCTCTCTCTCTGCGAGGCTGTTTCGGGTTTTTTTCTTTCTCTTTTCTTTTCTTTTCTCCTCTTTTTCTGCTTTTTTAATCATATATTTTCATTTTCCTTGATAATCCTATGCATAAAACATATTTACAAACAATAAATAGTTACGACATACTTTATTTACGATATAAAATTCACGGCATATTTACAATGTTTTCGAGTATGGTATTTAATTGAGATGACCTTTTTTTCGTGTAATCATTTATCATTTATAAGCAAATATATCATATATATACACATATATAAGCTATGGAAATCTCACGGATTACTGACGTTATCCTACCAGGAGCGAACTTTCACCCCTTGTAAAAAAAAACGGAGCCCAATGAGAGGATATTTCTGACAATCCTGGATCCAGACATGATGAGTAGCTCATATACCTGGATCCAATGGGAGGATATCTGATCAGTAATTTCTTGGGTCCGCATGATATCTAGATATAATGTTATGGATATATAGATCCCATGAGAGGATAGTTCCTGAATCCTGGATCGGGCACATGGGCCCCGTTAACCCATGTTGTTGTACCAATCCCATGAGAGGATTCATCATTGTTGGAAAATCCTGGATCTATAGGATACTAATTATAACTTATTAAGTAGGTATAACCGTATATTAACATGGGCGCTGAATATAACAACATACAGTATGTGTTGTGTACCTCCCAAATTGAAGCTGTATACCTCTCGTATTGTGATATGTGTGCAGCTGAAAAGCCCCCAAGTTGTATATATATAAATGTTTCTTGTAAATATATATATATATAGTATATGGTGTCTCTTGTTGCATTTACTATTTATATCATAAGTTGTAATACTATCTTATATAGTAACTGTATATATATCAACACGTGTACACGGTAAAGCATATTTTAGAACTTCTACAAGATGACCATATATTTATCCAATGTCCAGACGTGTATAAGAAATATATATCCACTTATGTTATATATATACATTGTAAAGTCACAATTCGTACATCTCCTTATATATATCTTCCACAAATCTAGAGTGACTTGGTTATAAAAATATAACATTATATGTGGTATACACACACACATGGTGTTTAAGTCACCGTTTACGCCTACATGAATGTCGATCCACAGTTAAGGTGACCCAGTCACCCTATATATAATATAAATCCAATGTCCACATGCCTCCATGTATGTTATACAGTAAATACACACAATTGGTGTTATAATAAAAGTCATAGTTCACATGCATTTGTCATGCTTATCTGGGCCTCCTTGATTGTGTTTTGATATGTCCTTATGTATCTTTGGTAACAGTCTGAAGACCACCTACCTAATGCTTTGATAAGGTGGTCTTCCACTTTAGCTCCAGCTGCAGCGGTTGCAGCCCCAATACGAAAGGAATTTCCGCTGTATAGGGTAGTATCGAGTCCAATTTTCTCCAACTTAATTTTCAAGAATTGTATAAAAGCATTCCTTGATAACGCTGTGCCCTCCCTTGTTACAAATACGGTTGCTGTAGGGGTCACATGATACATGTTCTTTCTGATAGTAAGATATTTGCATAGAGCTTGATGTGGGCACACTGATGACCAGTTAGCAAGGATCGTAAGGGATAAGGTCCCTATAGTCTGGTCATTCTGTAATTTAACCTCAAGAAAGTTGCAACAGTATATTTTAGGACTGTTTTCTTTTATTTGATTGTATTTGAGTTTTTATTAAAAAGTCTACAAAAATCAGTGTTTGGGAAAATGGTTAATTCCCGCATCAAAAAAGATAAAAACCAACGAGGAGAATATGGCACCTACGGGCCGCCGTACATCAAGAAGAGCTCGCAAAGGGAGATAATTCGTAGTGATCATGCTAGTGCCTTGGAAAATATATAGTAACAAAACAACGATAACGGAGCCGTATTATTTCATGGTAAGTTGACAAATGCACATTTATTTAAAAATGTAATTTATAAGAGCGTAGCTCTCGGGCGCCTAAGGCGTCCGAGCGAACTCTTTAATGGTAACACATTCGTACGTAAACGGATTGGCCTCTTCTACACTTTGCCTTGAAAAACATTCGTCCGGAAGTAGACCTCCAGTGGGGAAAACGGAAGTGTATCCTTGAAGCAAAGAAAATACTTGAACATCTTCATATAGTGAAAGCAATCTTCATGTTTTTGGTTTTTTTTAGATAAAAACTATATAATATACATTCTGAATGAAAAAAGTTCATCAAATACAATGCGATACAAACAGGCATGAAACCTCGTTCAGAGATTATCAAACTATGACGTTACAAACACGTCACACTCCATCGGCCTTCATCGGTTATTTCCGGAAGGATGAAAAATAACCGGAAAATCTTGGAACTGATGTCCGTTGCATTTATCTCCTTGTCGGTGCTGTATGACTTTTTTACTTCTCTTCTTGCCACAGGCACAAAAGGTAAAAATGCAGATATTTTCTGAAAATCCTTTTTGTCATCAACCAGGCTCTGTTAATTTTTCAACTGGGAGATATCTTCAAAAAGACCCAGCATTAACCAATAGGTCAACGTGTACATTTATTTTTTCATCGTCTAAAATTCCATCAGTTTTGATTTCCATTTGTTGACAATATCAACGAATTAATTAACATTTTTGAAAGTCTAGTTATAGTCTTTACATAACTTATGTATGCATCACCACCACTCATCAAAGAAACAATGGATAATGCATTCATGTCGAAATCAACAATAATTTTCAAAACAACCACCCCGAATTCAGACCCCTTTTTAGCAACGTATTACTTTTTGACAACACACGCCGATTTATAACTAGTTACAGACAGAAACTGTTTAATTTTATTTGGCATATCCTTACCTGTCAAACCTCGATGACAGTAACAAAATGTGAAATTCAATCCGGTGTTTCAGGATGGAACAGGAATTGAGACTGCATATCGATATCTCAACATTACATCAAAATATTACAATGGTTTTTTTTTCTTTTTTCTTTTTTAACTTACATCTCAATACATTTACTTAGACTTATCGTTAAAAATATAATATGCATTTGTTTTCTAAAGCAACTGCCTAACATTTTTCCCAACTTACCTTGATGATTCTGTTTGTGCCCTGACGGAAACGTGCAGAGGATTTAATTCTTAATGAATGAGGAAGCCAGAGTATCCGGAGAAAACATGCGTTGTTGGGCAGGTGATCGGGATTGAATCCGGTCATCTTGATGAAGACAAGCGCACTATCCACGGCGCCACCCGACCCATCATATACGTTACGCACAAGAACAAATATTTACTTCAGCTTTGACTGGAAGAAAACGGCGTCATTACTGCAAAGATTATATTGTTAATACATTTTTTCTAATCAGCTATGATACAAAAAGTCTCCATATGGGAGAACGGGGCAAGTTCGGCCACCCCTGATATTTTTGTTTTAAGCTTATATTTACAACTTTGAGGCTCTTAACAGTTTAGTTGGCTGGGCTTTCATACGAAAAAAATTGCGAGGCAAACTCTTATGAACTGAATTACTAAGCAGAAGAAAATAACTTTTGAGAGGGTATAGAAAGAAAATCATGATCTCGCTTCTATTTATGCGATCTTTCTGTAAACAAAATTTCCACAATTGTAATTTCGGTCTTAAGTTTCATTAGAGCTCATGTTTTATTGTTATTCCTCGATTAGCCGACTTTTAAAAAAGTTTATTTTATCTCATTCTGAAAGCAGTATATCTAATTCTGAAAGCTACGCTCTTTTTAGGCTTTGCCTTTTCATATTAATAATGAAAATAATAGCAATTGGCTTCCAATATACGTTTAACATGCCCATCAACCATAAATTGTGTAGCGTCGTCTGCTTTGTAACTACGGCCGCACCAGCAGAGAACCTGTGTGTTAAACACGACCGATAACCATATGCCTGTCTTTAATGAATTCATTCAACATTGTTACAATTATAAGAAACATAATTATGTGAAAATTATATCGAAAAGTGGAAAATCAATAAAAAAACTTGAACTCTCCTTGATAAAATAAAAAAATGTATGGAATCCTTTGAGTGACATGATGTATAATCATTTGCTTTATGCGTACGCAATTTGCAATTCATTAAATTCATTACGTTTTACAGCCAATCTTGACAATATTGATATCGAAACAAGTTACCTATTTCTAAAACACCCGATATTGACATTTCCCGTCTTGAGTGCATTAATGTTACTGTTTAAAGTCACAAGATTAACTCTTTTAACCAGCTTATAACTATTTTTTGTCTGGGAAATTGGTGAAAAACGGAACCAGAAAAATTCAGCAAATGCAGATGTAATTACTTGAAATATATAGGAAATTAAACAACTTTACTCTCTTTTGGCACGATGCTGTAAGACGTTTTTCTTCTTTCAGAATTACGGCTATACTAGTAAATATGGACGAATGTGTCATGTGTCATTAATCTATCCAGAACGGAAGGGATACTTTGACCTTACGACAAAAAGGAACAAATTACCATCATCGATCTGGTAAAGAAAATGGCAGAACATCGTGGGGAAGAAAATGCATATAGTGTGTCACATATGAAGGTTAAATTATTAGAACATTTTGGACCTCGGATTGTGATATCTGAAATTAATGGAAAATCAAACGTTGTGACTCTCCAATACACTGCTAGGTCTATTCTCCAGGATTATTATGAGAATCAGACAGAGTAACACTGCATCGGAGACAAAATTCATTATCATGACAGCAGCCAACCTTCTTAAAAAAGATATACGTGCAATGTAAGCATCTAAGGATTGCTATACGGCGACTGACGATTTGTCTTCTTTGGACAAAAAAATCGACTTTGTTCCAGACTCTCTTTAGCTTCTGCTTAGGACATTGTTTTCAAAAGACTCTGAACTACGTGTAGCTTCCACTTATACAAAGTAGTACCCCAAAGCAGTGCATTTCGCCTCTACAAATCGGACTTGGTGTGCAATTACACCATCACTTTGCATCACGACTGCTGATAGATACATTATCAAAACTGGGATTTTGTTCTTCTTATACAGAAGTTCAGAAATTTGAATCACCAGCTGCGTTTGAGAAAGGCAAAGACCGTCCTGTCACTGGCTTTGATCTTGAAGGATGTCTGCAATATGTAGCAGACAGCGTTGACCATAATACAAGAACGCTGGATGGCCAAAATGCAGTCATGGTATGGGCATTATAGCTGGAGTTATCCCTGGAATAACCGGTCTGAACATGGGTTTGCTGCATTAGAATATCAAGAACTTCGCAAAATGACTGTTGTGGACAAAACAGACATGATGGACATCTTACATAGTGTGGCTTGGCCTTTAATAACACCTGCATGAATGGTCTGGATTCATGCAAATGGTGAGCAAGGGCAATCATCCAGTCTAATGAGTGTTGGTATCCATCCAGGCGGATTGAATCCTCTCAAAAGTACGCAACTCATTAAAGCAATTATCATACCAGGTGTTATATACGGATGTGAACTTTGGGCAAATGCTACGCAGAAGTACATTGATATGTTAAATAGAACCATGCGGTATGCTGCACGAAGATGCCAGGGTTTTGAGAAAACTTCGTCGTCGGCCATAACTACCAGAGCTATTGACTTACCTGATGATTTATGGTCTGATGTAGAAATCAGAAAACTGTACCTTTGGAACAAACTGTGTAATGCTAAATTATCTTTTGTCTGGAAATCTCTATTTATTATTCGCTTATGTACATTCATGTTCACCTCACAATCGTTTCAAAACGTAAGCTTCATCGTAGACATCTTCCATACAATGGTGAAATTTAACATCGAGACATTCTTTTTCGAGTTTGTGTTCTCTGGTGCGTGCTGTAGAGAGTTTCAGTGGAAATCGTTTATTAAGAAAGTCACAACAAACTATTACTATGATGTATGGTGTAAAATGTGCAGAAATCGTCCCGATCTGTTATATTATAGGGCAGTTCATCAATATATTGGACCCAATCCCTTATGGTCTCTAACGTTGAAATTTCCTAAAAGCACATGGAAAATTTGTGAATTAATCAAGCTTTCCTACAGGGCTGAATTCCAAAATGTGATGTGTAAATTGTGCAAAAAAGTTGTGAACAATGACGTTAAACATTTCATTATACAATGTCCCACATTATTCAAAAGTAGAGACATCTTGCTGGAACAAATAGTTAATCTTATAAGCGTTGACAAATATGTACAATACGATATGCTAGAGGAAGACAAAAAATGTTCATTTATTCTTGGTGGAAGGAACGATATTTCTTTGGACGATGGACAATGGGACAATCTGATGGTTGCTATAAGTGACAAACTTGCTGGGATGTTCACAGAAATGAACATACTTCTCGAGAGCAGCTCTAGCTCTTGAGCAAAGTTTGAAGAATACAGTAAGAAACTGTAGTATTATGTAAATATGTAGTGTGCATGCTGTAAATTGTTGAAATTGTTAAAAACGACAAGACCATGTAATCTCTTATTAGAGGAAATAAAGAATGTCTGTCTGTCTGTCTAGTGTGGCTTGGCCTTTAAGAACACCTGCTCATATCTGGTCTGGATTAATGCAAATGGTGAGCAAGGGCAATCATCCAGGACAATCGTCAATTGTGTTCCTTCCTATGATAAATATGGATCCTACAAACATGTCATGCATCTACTCAACCATACGCTTTGTCACCTCAGAGGCTATACGTTATGGGACAACTCCAGTCTTGACCTTCGACAAGCCCCTTTTTTGGAAAGCAATGGAGATTGTTTGTAACGAACTTCCTGGAAGTGATATAGCTGATGTAGTTCTACGTCTGGGAGGTTTTCACACAGAGATGAGCTTTCTGGGAAGCATAGGTCGTATCATGAGTGGGACAGGACTACAGGATGCGTAAGTAACTATATTTGCTCCGAATGCCGTCAGTCATATGCTCAGCGGGAAAGCAGTAGCCAGGACTGTGAGGGGATTCATGCTGGTGGATTTGGCTTTACAGTCTCTTCTTGTAGAACAGATGTTTCAGGCACAGTGTGAATTCAACGAAGAGTGTACAGAATATCAAGAACTCCTCCAAAGTGTTCTTGCCCTTGATGATAACTTGATGAGTGAGCACTACAACAGCAGTGAATCAATTGAATCGAATGAATCTCTGACTGAAATTTCTACCATGATGTCAGATTTGAAAGAACAGCTTCAGAGGTCAAGGACATCTTCTCTGTGGATCACTTTCTGTGAAATGATGGCAATTCTTTGACGATTTCTAAAGGCTGAAAGGACCGGAAATTAGGATTTACATTTACAGACAACTCGGGAAATGTTACCATACTTCGCAGCATCTGAACACAACTTGTATACAAAATCTGCGTATATTTACCTCTCCAACATGCAAAATCTTGAATCGGAACACCCAGACGTTTGTCAACACTTTCAGAATGGTCATCACGTTCTACGGCGTAGCGACCGTTATTGGGCTGGTCTCTCTACTGATCTTGCGATTGAACAAGTACTGATGAAAAACATAAAATCCTAAGGGGGTTTGACTAGAGGACGGGGAATGGATGAAGCCCAGAGAGCCCAGTGGGTGTTATCTATGCCGGCGTGTGCAGAGTACAATTCAGCAATGCAAAACATAACTGGAGTGATCACTCGGTCAGATGATCAGCACAAGGAAACGTCAAAGGGGCGGATGGCGAGAGATTTCAAGGACACCCAGATTATCATTGACTTCCTCAAAGAACGAAATCCATTTGCAGAAGATCTTTCTTTACGGAACATCGTCACTGGAGAGGTTGCAGATGATACAGCCGTGTGACCGGTGTGTGCACGATGGGCGAACGATAAAAAGCTGGACGATCATTGCTTGCGCACATCTGTGCGCACGATGGACGGACGTTGTGCGATAACAATCGTGGTTGGTGTAAATTGAGGAATGCCTTAACAATTTATACGGTTTCGTGTTTAAACATATAAACTTGTTTTTTACGTAGGTTTCTATATTCTAGCTACATCTATACTCATCTTTCTGTCTATTCATTCGTATGTTTAGAAATTGTGTTTCTGTTTTTAAACAAACTTCATCGACACATGTAAAATTACAACACAATCCCGTATACAGGTAAACATACCCTCTTTGTACATGTCCCTGGACCGTGATTCCCCCCCGCCATGGGCACTTACGTAACTCGTCGAGTAAGGCCGGGGTGTGAAAATCCAGGTGAAGGGGAGCTATAGGCAAACGAATGCAAATAACAAATACTGTTCATTACGGTCATACGGTATCGCATATCAGCTCTGTGTGTCAGGCACTGGTCAGGTAAAAATCCGGACACTCATCAAATTGTTATTTACCTGTTCTGTCACCTTGGAACCAAACCCATTCTTGACAGCCTAACGGTCGCTGTAATACTGTGTACACGCATTGCGAAATTGTATAATCTTGATTATTGAGATGAAAAATTACAGATATATACACAGTGTACATTATCGCATACGAGCCTTCCGTATTTTTGTCATTCCGTGATTTTGATCTACAAATGATACCAAATCGCACAGTTGTGCGGAGAGAAGCGAACGATTGTTAAATCGAACAGTTGTGCGCACCATGTGTGGACGATGTGCGGACGGTGTGTGAACGATGTATGTGCACGGTGTGCGCACGCTATTTTGGTGCGTTGTGCGGTCACACAACTGTACCTCAGACTGTCACAGGCTACACTTATTAATGGCTATGTATGAGACTGTCCTTGTTGTCGTAGCCCCCGACTCACACACACACACACACACACACACACACACACACACACACACACACACACTTAGGTGATTTTACTAGTATCTCTGAATGAACGTCCATGAGGCATAATGTATTGGTATGATACCGTCTACAATACGAGTCCCATTGTTTACATGAACAAAACGTAAACAAACACACGTGTTCCGTTCGCTATGATTATGCCAAGATTGTTTGGTCAGGTACTCTGCACACGTAGGTTAATGTTTGATATTGCACTGATAAGTGCCTTAGATATAAGCTGATGTAAAATTCATCCGCACGCTCCGATAGTTTCTTAAAACAGTGCGGGGTGACGCTGACCTTTGTTGGTCATCTCATTAATTAAGCGTGGCTAAATTGCTTGACTAATGGTAATTATCCTTGACCTGCCTAGTGATAATTTAAGCCAATCAGTATCATCCCTAATCTAATTATAACCATATTATCACGTGTTAGAAGAGTGTAGGAAAATGTTGAGCTATGTTCTTTGTTCTGTATCTATAAATATAACATGACAACATTACGTATACCTAAATGTTGGTACACATGCTGGTACTAATATCATCTAAATATATTAAAAATCAACAATGTTGCATATGACATAAACAAATGGCTGTTTACAAACAACGTTTATTATAAATAATAAATTACAATTTAATTCATTTATGTTTATTGCTTCCTTCAATTTTTGTGACTAAAAATGATCCAATCATAAACCTTGTTATAAAAAATAACCAATCATAACACTTGTTATAAAAATAGCCAATCATAATCGTCGTTACAAAACGAACATTCCGATGATAGTGTGAAGGATTCTATAAAAACATATAAAAAAAATGACGCCGACGCGCATCGAACCCGCTACCACACACTCAGTATGCGAACGTTCTAACCTCTGCAACATGCGGTCCTGAGTTTAGAGCGGATATCGATCGACGATAGTGACGTCACGTTCGACGACCGTGACGTCATCTAAAGCTTCCCGTACGACTCTGACAAGCCCAGACATTGACGACACACTCTTCATCACTGAATCACATGACAAGCTTTTACAGTCTATCCAACTTCATCCACCAACACCAATACAACAGCAAGCAGACATGTACAGGAAGGAACGAATAAACATAGCAAACGACAAATAGCGCATTACGAAACAACATCACCTAAGAATTTGAATGTATAGACAACGACGTGCAAGCGGCCAGTATTATTACACAATACCCTGTAAGTATATTGTCCAAATAGAATCACTTACCTTACTCTTTTATTATACCGTTAGCTAATGTATTATTGTAAATTGTCTACGTGTTAACTATCATTTTTAGTTCAAACAAGGACGCAACACCACCTGCTACACCTTCCAGAGCACCGACACACTCACTTCCTACACGAAAAAAAAGTCATCTCAATTTAAATATAGTTCATCACACTAGAAAACATTGTAAATATGCCGTGAATTTTATATTGTAAATAACGCATATTGTAACTATTAATTGTTTTTAAATATGTTTTGTTCATAAGATTATTAAGGGAAATGAAAATACATGATTAAATAAAGAGCAGCAAAAGAGGAGAAAAGAAAAGATAAGAGAAAAAAAAACAACGAAACAGCGGCAAGATTGTCCTGGAGAGAATACCTGAAATCAGAAGTAAAATGCTAAAACAGGGGAGTTAATTCCGTCATTAACACAAAATTTATGAGCAACCCCGCCCCCATCCATATGTACTCATCAAACAGGCATGTTTTGGATTAGGCTATTTATTTATTTTTTAAAGAGAGGCAGGTTGACTGGTATGTCGGCCATGTACCGAGATGGGAGGCTGCTTTGTTCGCAACACTGTACAATGGAGGTAGTGTGACGTACGATCTGACCAACCCTTACCACCTGATGCATACAACGGGACGAACATTCGAAAATGCCGATGCAATATAAACATCTGCTGAACATGACGATAAGATATCCTATAATAAATACTACATATTTCGATGCTACTATTCTTGCTTTGGTACTACATGTATTTCCATAAAAAAAGACTTCCAATCTACAGAAAGATATGAATAAAAAAAAGACAACAGAAACATGTTATGTCCACTTCCAAATCTGCTAGTATGTTAATTATATCAACTTTTGATACATTTTACATCATGAGTCTTTGAACTTGTCTATCTGATCATAAACTTGTACAATCGTATGAACTATGAACTATATATTTAAAATTTCAGAGATGATTGCATGCTAACTATTACTAGAATAATAGTGATCATTTGCTTGTCTTGTAATAATTTCATAAAAAGAGAGAGAGACAGAGAGTTAGAGAGACAAAGACACAGACAGACAAGCAGTACAATATACGTGTATTATGGATCACAGGTAACACAACTTCGACAACAATGACAATGAATCAATGTGCTGTCATTTACAATAGTTTTATTACAGGAACTGATGCAATGGTCAAACATAATGAGCTTCCAATCACGTCACAAGACAAGATTTATTTTGACAAGAATGGAAATCACCGAGCATCTGCTATATCACCTTTCACGCAGATACACGGTAAGATATACAAAACAAACTTATTAATTAAAATGTTTGTTCATGACTCCATTATTATTGTCAATCAGGAGTTAATAATTATACCAAACAAAAGAGTTATTCATAATGACACTTGTTTCACATACTTGTCCTATGCAATGCATTGTTGCTACAAAGTTGTTTTCCGGTCTGCTGGCCACATCAAATTGATTAAATAAGTAAATCGTAATAATTAACATATTGCTGTTTAGTGATGAGATTTGCAATGAGATTAGAACAAAAAAGTCAGAATGTTGAATAAAATACACGCTGCTAGCAGCGATTTAATTATTCAAGTATCAAACTCCCAATGTTGTACCCATAGCTAATTTTAATCCGATTCTTATTTCCAAACCTCGTTAAAATCGATGTTTTATTCCTGTCATTGTTGGGAAACCGATATCACTGATCAGTCCTACCAATATATTGTATATATGCGCAAAAGCAAAGCACAATTTTCTATTTAAAAAGCAAATATTATAACATCGTTTTAGAAAAGTGTTAACTAGCCCAATTAAAACGACAATACGTATAACATCTGCTGTATTGATAATAATTTAAGGAGGCACGGTAGTGTAGTGGAAGGACGCCTGGCTCGTGACCAAAGGGTTGCGGGTTCACGTCAGGGCATTTTGTTGAATCTATGAACAAATGACTTGTTCCAGTCTACTTAGTTGTTAATGAATTAGTTTTGGTTTGCCGTAGTAACTTAATATTGTTAAATTAGCAAGCTGTAAATTTGACTCGTGCAGGAACAAATCCACTAACAGACCAATAGGTATTTATCACTAGGACCATTTCGAGATTGTCGGGCTGTTGACTATTGCAACTTTAATACCTTCTCTTCATGAGATCGCCAAGGTGATGTTATAATGCGGATATATCTCCAAAGTTCAAGGCCCTGACAAGGCATGAGTCATAAAACTTTTGTCGTGTTGTGTTTTGTATGTTTCATTATTATATATTTGTATTTGGATGTTCTTTTTTTCAGGTACACATGACAGCAACCGTGGTATCTTTCGTGGTTACGGCAGCTTCTTTCGTCCTAATTTTCCTAGATGTTGATGGATTATCTAATGCAAGTTTATACAATATTATTATTATAATTTGTTTTTGTTATTTTGTTTTTACAAGGCAAGACAAAACATAAATGACATTATTCATAAGTACATAATTGATCAGTACATGATTGTTCATACACATTAAACAAAGGAAAGTTGAAGTTGACTTTTAAAATGTGTCATTGCTTTAGAATATTAAACCCTAGGATGATTAAGTTACTTTGCGTTTAAACGAAAAACTTTTGAAAAGATTTTAAGACACTGGATTTTTTTAAGCTTTAAGCCAATAATCGTCTGAGTTGAATCCATTGCATTTTCTTTATTTTACGACACTGATATTTGAAGACAATTCATTTCATGTTCACAAATATGTGTATTGAACAGGCAAAAACAATTGCCATACAACTTATAACAATTTTGGAGAGTAGCGTTGGTTTCGTTTGTTTCTGCAACAGCTGCCACCTGCCTTGTTGTATTTAATGCTGACTACCTACCCAGAGCTCAAGGGATGTTTGGGAATATCATGTTATGTATGTGGATAGGTGTCCAGGTTGTTTGGGAATCGCTGTTTGAGGCTCACAAATGTCATACACCAGGTAGGTGTTAAACGTATATAACAGGAAACTAAAAACGTTACTTGTAATTTAATAAAAAATGGAAAAAATATTTTTCATCGTGTAATTCACGAGGATAAATCCGGAACACAAAAAACACACAAACAAACAAAACTCTTTTATTTTATTGTTTTATTTTTGTTAATATTTTAGCGTCCTTTCAGTATGTAAGGTCATACTATTAGCTTTCCCTGGGTTAGGAGGGGTTTACGGGCTCAAAGACCCCGTCTGTGTTTTATAAAATCCGACCCAAAGGGTCTATAAACACCAAACGAGGTCTATGAGCCCGTTGATCCGTCATGATCCAGAGATAACGGATTTGTCACCCTGACAAACTTTTATTATTGTTTTTTGTAAAATTATAAGTCACTTTGTGACTTTGACTTCACTCAAAATAGCCCCAACCAGTCACTGAAAGAACTGAACATCTGCCAGCCGTGTCTTTTTCTTTAAATCACGCAGTTCCCTAGCGGCCCCTCATTTTCCCTTTTCGTTGAGTTTGCTGTCGTTTTAGATTTCTAGTAGGCTGTATCATCCCCTGAATGAGTTGTTAACCTCGAACGCTTGTTTGTGTCAGACGCCATCTGTTTTGTTATGAAGAGAAATTCTAGTTTGAGTTACCTCCCTTTGCTTGTGCTTTTATAAACCCCGATAGAGCGGAGCCTAGAGGAATATATAGACCCCGGCAAGATATCCAACCGGAACAGTGTTATTATTTAGAATGGTGAAAGAAAACATTGATATCGCTTTTCTGGATCTCAATATATATATATATCGATTTAACATCACTATTTATATTAAGATAGAGACATGCAGACATTATATCAAATATAAACCCTCAGTAGGCTAGGTTTTGTCATTTACAATTAGTGAGACATCAAACTATATCAGTTTATTTTCATTTCATTTCAAATATATTTTATTGATAAAACAAAAGGATTGAGCAAGAGGCTTTGCCTATATAAGCTATCTCCATGGCTTCCAGCATACTTTTGATATTTGAAGACATTGAATACAATATTTACATACATTTCATTTCAACTCATCTCATGACACTTGGATACATTTATTGCTAGGTAATATACATTTAATTAGGCTGGCTTAATATTTTAAATATACCGTTATGAATATACACAGTATTCAAATCGAATTAAATATATGGATATACGTCTTGACCTGGAGCAACTAAAATTTGCTACGGCATCATGAAATAAAGCAAAACTGATACATGCATGTATGCTGATAAAGAAATGTACCAGGACTTATTTGAAGTAGACATGTCTTGAGATGAGTTGGAAAATCAAATAGAAAATTAACTAAAAGAAAACATAAATAAAAAATAAAAAATAATAATATGAAAACACAAAAAGAAGACAGAAATAATTATATAAGAACACAAAATTATTTCAATCACTCACTCATACACTCATACACTCTAACATCACATTTGTATCTACAGGCATGGGTTTGTTGGTTTATTTAATGTAGTTTATATTTGTTTTAAATGAATGTGCAGTTGGGCATTAAATATGATAACAAAGTACACTAGTTCACAGGATACAAATATGTGGCATTTTGGTATTTCATAATAAATTATTAGTTTTTCAATAATTGAATAAATTATAACTATTGATTTACATTACTCCATCATACCTTAAGTGTCATGACCACATAAAGTCCCTGGACATTTGTTGTCCTGTGATCAATCAACCATGGTATATTATATGTAAATATATATATTCATTATCCACTATCAACAGAAATAATGAATTTATCTTACAGAATACAAGGAATACACCAACCACATACAGCTCGTATATTTATCTATTAAAACCGTCCTGTAGCATTTATGTATTTATGCACCCACTCAATTGATTGTTCTGTAAATCACTATTACTAGTGTTTCCATTTAGAATAGTACTTAAAGGTATTGTATTATGGAAATCTTCATCATTTAATAAAAGATCCTGCATAAAAGTTTGTCGTTCTTCTGTATAGAAAGGACATTCAAAAAAGAAATGATAAAAGTTTTCAGTTGCATGACTACAAGGACAGTTTGGACTATTTTTCAAGTGATCTTTAAACAGATCATAGTTAAGTTGACTAGCACAATTTCTTAATTGACACATTAATATATTTCTTTTTCGTGAACCAGAGTATTTAAATACAGGTGTACATACATTTCAGTTTATGGTTGGTAGGACGAAATGTTAACACTTTAATACAGAATATAACAATGATGTTGTTTTTATCTGTAGATGATGTAAATTTAAGTCGATAGTGGAAGACCAACAGCCCAGACCGTTATGCTTTTGTGTTTTGTGATTCCAGCGTGCATGACAATACTCTTATTTTGTTTTTGTTCCAGATCAGAATTAATTTGAGCTTCTCTTTACTAAAACTGTTTGGAATCGGAGATGAAAAAAGGATTTCTAATATCTTTGATTAAAGGATCAAGCAAAGTTGCCTTTGTGAGAGAACTTTAACAATACACTATACCACATTTTTCCCTTCACCAAGAAAAACATGAGTGTCATTTAAAATAAAGAATATACCTTTAGCTGTCATTGACTATCAACTTGCCATCAGACATTGACCTGAGTTTAAAATGAGTTTATAAAATGTCTAACAACTATAACGAAACATGTTATATACATTTTTATGAATCATTTCTGTAAGCCTGAGTTTCAGCATGCAGGAGATTAGTACCACGGCATTTCACAATTCTAGACGCCCATGTACATTGTATGTATATATATATGTGTGTGTTTATGTCATACAAATTGAAAATATAATAAAAAAAAAAAAAAAAAAAAAAAAAAGNCACTATCACAGTCTTTACAGTTTTCACCGAAATATCCAAAATGGTAAAACAGATTAATTCGAAAATCACTATACATGGGACAATCACACAAGAAATGAATCCCTGTTTAGGAACTAAACGTAAAATCTTATGTGATCTCTGGCTTATCTGTGAATGAGACATTTAACAAATGAAGTAATTTTGGGTATGAAATGAGTAAAACAAAATAATTAATTGACGATCAGTTGTCTACATTTTTGTATATATGTAAACATTGGGCTATCTGTTTAAAAGCTCATTAAAAAGTACAAATTAAGAAATTGATCAATGAGTGTTAACATGATACATTAACACAAAGTTTTAACATGTAATCTCAAATCCAGCAACATAATGTATTTCCTAATCAAACTATACTAATACTATATAAAATACAGTACTATATTTAGAACATTCAAATCTAGCATTTTATTTTGCATTTGCTTATCACTCTATACAAATGCTAGATACTGAGATTTTCTAGCACTCTTTTAAAGAATAGTCAAATCTAGCAATTTTTGTACATAGTACAGTCCAGCAGTAAAATACATCACATGTCAGTTGATCAAGTAGCTCATTAGGTAAGAGTCACAATACAAACCCCTGGCTGGGACAGTAAATGCTCGAATTATTCTGGGGAATCAAAGATAGACAGTACAACAATCTGATGTTCAGAGTTCGAAGTTTAAACATTGTTGTTGAAGAACCAATCACATATCTCAATGCCAGGTAGTCGAAAACTATCTCCAGTGTATCAAACCACAGTCACGAGCCAGATACACCACAACGTTCATGGTTATTACATGTTGAACTTTTCCAACAAAGCTTAAAAGAATTAAACCGTTTTAGAGGGCTTTTCCATTACTGACCAGCTTAATAAAATCCAATGGTTTGTGCACGAATTTCAACCTCGTGTTCGTCTTTTGTTTTTATCACTACTATATTTTTGTGTTAATTCATTTCAAAGTAAGCAAAAAGACTGAACTTGTTTCTTGACTTAATTTGATATCTGGAAGGAATCCTTTCTTGACCCAATGATATAATTACTATAATATTTGAAAATGTATCCTAACTTTCCCCATGAGGAACAGTCATTGTTATCAATACCTATTGAGCTTCGTTGATTCCACAACTGTTGGATATTACTGGCTGATAACCCATGCGTAATTCGCGAACAGCGGATCTTGAAATATTGCATATATCCATCAATGTTATCTAATGCATAAATGAAATTATCGACGTGTTTCACTGGTATACCTAACCTGTTAATGACCATTCCCAAATACGCGTCCTCTAACTTGAACGTTTTTGTGTACAACATTCCTCCGTATATTTTCCTTGCAGTGTTCAATGTCATGAAATATCCCGGACCTCCGCAGTATGGCGGATAAAATTCAAAAGGATACTCGTCGTAGGTGGCATGATACTTGGACACGACTCTGCTTACTGGAGTTCTCCGTTTACATGTACCAAGAAGGACATCATCAGACAGATAGGTATTGTCCTTTTCGATTTCTTTCAGAAATTCCAAGTCAAAAAACACATCATCGTCAGTTTTGAAAAAGAAACGTGCTTCATAGCAGAAATGTGTGACCCAGTTGAAACCTTCCATTACTTTATTAGTGAGGCTGTAGTAGTTCTCGGTAACATTAACCTGTAAAATGTCCCCATTCGCACTACTTATTTTGTTCACATCCACATTATTTTCTTTCCCTAACAAGAAAAACAGACAGAAGTTGTATTTCGATTGCATTCTTGGATGTCCCCACGTCTGTCGTACTGTTTCCTGCTGCACTGTATTTGACGCTTTACTTATTACTAAAATAGCAGTCTTTTGTAAACATCTTTCACTACACTTTATTTTTGGATGAATCAAAATTCCTTTAGATATTTGTTTCTCAGGCAGTTCGGTTAACCTCGAAACATCAGAAACAGATAATGTATCCGAATCGTGGAGTATTGTTCGATTCAAGACCACCACAACAACACTGACAAGCAGGCATGTCAGGAATGCTCTTCTCACCCTCTTGGAACGCAGTGTCTAAAATGAAAAGAAACTAAAGGAGTATTTAAGAGAACATGATAATAACAAATGCGTAAAGTTGTTTACAAAACAATGTAATTTATTTTAATCCAAATATTATCACAATAGATCCCATAACTCCCGTATGATAATGGTATCCATTTACTTCCAACGCATGAAACCATCAATATCTTAATGTCTTCTAATTTCAAATGTTAAAGGTGCAATCAGATGCATGTATCATGTACAATTGTATCAATTCCAAAAGATATATTAATTTATATTTTCGGTTCGGTTCCGGTTACCATGAACGGACTACTTGGGTATTTTTGCTAATAATGGGTTATGAACGTTTAAAATATAAACAGAAAAGTACACGTGTTAGAACTATAGGGTTCTGAAAATAATATTCGCAAAACTAGCAACGCAAGGTTCGTAAAGAAGGAATTTTGTGTACTTTTAAAACAATTTAAAATTTATTGACATACAGTTAGGTTATTTAAAAATGCATGCATGACAAGAGGCCCAGAGGGCTTATATTGCCCACCTGGACGTATAGGCTACCATAGCAAAATATTTTCAAGAAATATTATACTGCAAATATTTGCTCTCATCCTCCATTGGGGGCATAGTTTCCTTTTCTAGATTATTAAATCACCTTGGTTCAAAGATGGATGCTGTTTATCAAAGTTGCTTAAAATCCCTTCTTCTCAACTTAAGGCGAAATGTCTTAAGATCTATTTCCACTTCCCTTTTTGGCTTAATCATCCTTCCGCCAGAGGCGCCACGGCCTATGTTTTTACAAACTTGGTTTTGACTTGCCAAATAATGCTCCAGACCATAGTTGGTTTAAATAGGTCATCAGTTTTGAAAATGAATCATCTTAAATATTTCATTCTTTTCACCCGTCTGATTTACTTCACCTTTGTTTCACACTTGGTCTTACCTACGATGGCCGATAGCGGCCGTCATATCTAATATCAAATATGTAAATGACTTGTAAATGTATATATATGTATAGATATACCGTATATCGATTAAGATTCCTTTCGTGATAAGACCCTGTCGGCAACAAAGGCGAAGTAAAGCAGAGGCCCTTTAGTTTATCCGTAGCTTTTGTTAAGAATATAAATCGATCTATTTCAGACGATAAGATTTGTATATATAACTGATTATTTATGAAAAAAATAATATTAAACAAACTAAATAAGTTAACAAAAAATATTGCATATGTAAATAAATGTATTACATGCATGATACATGTAGAGTTTTACAGGTAGATTCGCCCGTTGGACCTCAGACACATTTCCAGAAAAAGGACTATAACCCCTTTCAAAGTAAATCTACAGGTAAATTAAAAATGTTGGCACCCAGATATACAGTCGGTGAGACGACAACTCAGATATGACGGTCGCTATCGGCTACCGAAGAAAAATACTTCATTGTCATACACTAATTCACATTTTGAACATACATATATTTTGTACATACATACATTTTGTATCTACATATACTATGCCACTGCTTTAATATGATCTATTGCTTCACGTGACAAATATGAGGACGCAGAGTTATTATATAAAATATATATGAATTATATCATTATAGGTTGTATTAATATTCGCATATTACAAACCTTCACGAAAGATACAACCCTCCATTATGACGTGATATACCAGCAAACCAATATGTACAAAGCTGCATGGCTTCACAATTGATATATGATCGATATCACATAAGTTAATTATAGTCCATGAAGTTCTACATAGCTTGGTCTTTCGGAATAGTACTTTGTGTCTTAATATTTAGTGTTGGTACCAACTGATATATACTCTATTAATACATGGCAAGTCTATGTTTAAGTAAGCAAAGCGATAATATGTCATCAAGTATATGGACAGTATCTATGCGCAGGTACAGCCCAAGTCGAACACACGTTACTTCCCTATCATGGCGATTAATTGCACGCCTGAGAACGGGGGAGATTTATTATAAACTTAGGACAGAGGGAACTTTGTACCTAATCATTTGTCTACGTTTAGTCGAACGTACTAAATGTGTTGTGTACCTAATTATTTGTCATAACGAATAACGTTTAGTTTGAAATAACAACTAAATGTGTTTTGTACTCAACTACATAGATTATTTGATACAAAAACACAGTTAGTATCAAATGTATTTTGTCAGCCGCTGTCGGCCGTCGTTGTTTACCGATTAACTTTCCTTTCGTAATCAGACCATTTTTTTTTAACAAAACTAATAAGTAAACAAAAAATATTCCATATGTAAATATGTTATACCGTATACCGAATAACATTCCTTTCGTAATAAGACCCTGTGGGAAACAAGGGTGAAGTATAGCAGACGCCTTTTAATTGATCCGTAGCCTTTGTTAAGAATATAAATCGATCTATTTTAGAGGAAACAATGACAATAAGAAAGTGATTGTTTATGATAAAAACAAAAATATTGCATATGTAAATAAATGTATTACATGCCGGATACATGTTTTACAGGTAGATTCACCCGTTGGACCTCAGACACCCTTTCAGAAAAAAAGACTATAACCCTTTTCAAAGCAAATTACCCACCAGGTAAATTAAACATTTTGGCACTTAGAGATACTTCATTGCCATACACTAGTTCATATACAGGTAAATTGATATACTTTATGCAGACGTAATGTTCTTTAATGAATATGTCTATTATACAAAGTATTATAAACTTTAAACCATCAGTACATGTACCACAGACCCACATCGGTGTATGCATTTATAATTAAATTGGTTATCTTGCAATATATTTATTATGTATTAACGCATACTAATTTCTTTAACAGATACTGCCAGAAACGTATATTATATATACCGACAAACAGTTACACATTTAACTCACATTTAACTCAATACAATACGTATGTATGCGATGCTTGATTATATTTGATTATATTTATTTCTAAAATATAATTGAATTATGCGATTTAAAATAAAAAAGTCGCCACATAATATACAGTGATAATTTGAAATCTTGGTTCAATAATAAAATCAACTCGATACACTCCTTTAGCTTACTTAGGAGTGAAATTTATGTACTGGTTATTAACACTAAACACACCTGTTTCAGGAGCTGACAGCAGGAGGCCTGCGACACACCTTTATACCTGAACTTGCACTACTATCTTCCAAATTCCAACATATACAGCTGAAAACAAACAAACTTCAAGAAAATGCCAACAGGATAGGATTGAAGGTAAATACTTCCAAGACTAAAGTAATGCGGATGAACACCACTAATAACAACACAGTGAAGTTGAATGAAAAAGAGCTAGAGGGTGTTGATACCTTTACTTACCTAGGAGGAATAGTAACAACAAAAGGTGGCTGTGACAATGATATAAACAACAGGTTCAAGAAAGCGAAAGGGCAATTCAGCAGGTTAAGAAAAATATGGAGATCATCATTACTGTTATTCAAAACAAAGGTCAGGCTATTTAACAACTTGGTTATATCAGTTCTACTGTATGGATGTGAAACCTGGAAAACAACAGAACAGGACAAAAAAAATTTGAACACCTTCAAAACTAGATGTCTGAGACAAATTTTGAAAATAAGATGGCCCAACACCATTACAAATGAAAACCTTCACAACAGAGCTGGAACAAAGAAACTTAGTGATGATATCATGGAACGTCGTTGGAGATGGATTGGCCATGTACTAAGAATGGACACCAACAGCATATGTTCAGTGGCACTGACATGGAAACCAGAGGGGAAAAGAAAGGTAGGACGTCCTAAAACCACCTGAGGCGGACTGTTGAGACAGAAAGAACAACACTCGGATGGAACAGCTGGGCTACAGCAAGGACAACAGCTAAAGACCACCTGAAGACGGACTGTTGAGACAGAAAGAACAACACTCGGATGGAACAGCTGGGCTACAGCAAGGACAACAGCTAAAGACCGTGTCAAATGGAAAGAATGTACCAGGGCCTTAAATGCCGACCGGCATGAAGAGGATAGGTGAGGTGTGAAGCACTGTCAAAGAGTCAGATTACACTGCATCTCCACATTATATATTTGATTAGGTGGTTCAATAATAAATTACTAAACTTTGTGAGACTTGAACGGACTTGTTCTCCCTCTGTAAGATTCTTAAAATTTGTTTGAATATTTTATTATGTGTTACAAATGAAACATGTGTATTTGTTAATTTCCGTAATTCTCTGGAATTCTCTAAATCAAGTAAATGGCAAAGTATCCTAGGTAAAAGTTTTGACTTAGGCATTTTGGCTAGGGTTTGATCAGGATACATAAAAGAATGTGAAATGAAGTGTAAAAACCAGTTTTGGAAAGATGTATTCAAATGTTGGAGGTGTCTTAAAAAGAAAGACAGACTTTGGTAAGTGGGAATGAACATTTTATTGTAAATGGACAAAATGGTATTTTATAAAGAACGGTATAACAAAGGAATTGTTATTGTTAATGATGTAGTTAAATTTCCAAACACATATACCGTTTACAATTTTCAGGAATTTAAGGGAAAATATAATATCAACTCTAACTTCCTAACTTACCATGGCATTGTAAAATCCATCAAGGAATATACAGCACATATACGATTAGATGACGAGTTATCTTTTACCCATTATGACCGACTAATTTAGAAAGTTTTATAAAAAACAGTAAGGGATTCTACAACATACTTTGTCGAAATAACACTGGAGAAGATTGTTTTTATCGTTGTGGTTGTGGTTTCCATAACTATTCAGAGAAGTGAACAAAGTTGTTCTTTGTTTATTAAAAATAGGACATTCCAAAAAGTAATGAGATACTGTTTCAGGTTCAGCAGAGCAGATACAAGCAGGACTATTAGTAAGATGGTCATGGTGTATATGGGTTCATCAAATTTCCAATTGAATCATAAAAAGTAAAATATTTGCAGTCACTAGATTAACGAATTATGTACAGACACCGATTCATTTAGAAAGCATCCGCATGTGTGTTCTGACATATACAACACATCGTTTGAATCCTCAATAGGAACGCAGCGTTTAACTTGTGACGGCACAGGTGTGAGCTAATAAAATTGAGGCGATCGTCTCTGAGGCAAAGTTTTTTTCTTCAGAAAAATCACAATATCCCGGAAACGAAGGCCATCACGACGTTCGCATTTTTTAGCATTTTATTGCATGATATGAACTATTTTCGTAGCGTAGTATAGCAAATCATCCAGGGTAAACTTTACTAGGTTATAGCTTTTTATAGCTATTCTTTATTAACGCATACTACTTTCATTAAAGAATACTGTTTAGATATTTAAAGTACATGAATAGGAAACATCAATATTTTATTTAAGTTTTTAAAAAATTGGAGGGGAGAAAACAACAGGATGTATAAACTGATGAAAAGGCCAGAAACAATATGATAAAGACCATCACATCTTGCAATGTAGTTAACTCCAGTGCACATGAATGTGAACGCCAATGCATTCGAGAGTTAACTCTAGTACACAAGCTAGTGCACTGGAGTTGACTTTTCTTGTCAATTCCAGTGCACTAGGCTACCAAGGTAAGTTTTCTCCCAGCTGGAGAAAATGTAAGATGTGTTCATGTACAAATTTTAAAAACGTATATGTACAAGTCTTAAACATATTAGATATATGATGTGGCGGCCGCTACTGACCATCGTATAACACGTCTCTAACCTGGTCACATGTTTCGCTCAATATTCATTTTGTCGTCTTAAAATTCTACCTGCATGCGTATGTAATATTTCAATGTTATGAACGATCAGTAGACCTTTGGACTGTATCACTCTGTAGGCAAGTTATTTAAGCTTGTCTGTTGCTGTGACGTAAACAAATCTAACGAAAATCAGAGAGAAAACACATAGGAACAAATCAATTACACATGGCAACTCAAATGTATACTTACTGCAGACAACAATGTCATCATGGCGTCCGTATCCCATAGAGCCTCTATTGGAAATATTTGCTTTGTAAATTCATGATACGGACACCGTTTTACTGTTATTGGTTTCAAAACGGTGCTCATCTAAATATAATTGGAATAAACATTAAACATCATTTCTTCTGACACTTGTTTCCATTGGCATACTGAGCTATTTATAGCACGAAACATAACCTTTGATCATAGCAGACAGACGCAATAAATGTAGATAACGGTTTATGAGAACATCTTAAATATAGCGGTGCAATATCGTGTTCACCCTAGGATACTTCCTGTTACAACACGTTGATTTTAAAAATGGCGATACCAATTTGACCCCGGCATACATTATCACCGCTGCCAACCAGACGGGAACATGACGTAATTAACATATCGATGACTCATTTCTATAAACACAGGCCAGCTACTCTAATTAGGCCAAGGTTATCATTATATCCATCTTGCTTTAAGTTCTCTGAGCAATTTAAAAGGTATATATTTAGTGACCGGCAGAAGGATTCCACAACACATAATCAAACAACTATTACTTCTATTTACATGGATATTTACAATATAAGGTTACATTTACTCTTTTTTATCTAGTTACCTGTACTCTTTTATATTCAGTTTCCTATACTCTATTATATTTGGTTACCTTTACTCTATTATATCTGGTTACCTGTACTCTTTTATATTCAGTTTCCTATACTCTATTATATTTGGTTACCTGTATTCTTTCATATTAGGTTACCTGTACTCTATTATATTTGGTTACATTAACTCCATTTATTTGTTACAACTACTATATACTATACGGTAACAGGTACTCTATACTATTTGGTTACCTGTTCTGTAATATATTTGGTTACCTTTACTCTATTATATTTGGTTACCTTTACTCTTTTATATTTGGTTACCTGTACTCTTTCATATTAGGTCTTATTTGTTACAACTACTATATACTATACGGTAACAGGTACTCTATACTATTTGGTTACCTGTTCTCTAATACATTTGGTTACCTGTTCTCTATAATAGTTGGTTACCTGTACTATATTATATTTGGTT
Source organism: Mizuhopecten yessoensis (assembly GCF_002113885.1). NCBI lineage: Eukaryota > Metazoa > Mollusca > Bivalvia > Pectinida > Pectinidae > Mizuhopecten > Mizuhopecten yessoensis. The sequence goes on along the minus strand of NW_018406576.1, from coordinate 141,949 downwards.
ACCTATACTGTACAATATAAGGTTACATTTACTCTATTTTATCTTGTTACCTGTACTCTTTTATATTGAGTTTCCTATACTCTATTATATTTGGTAACCTGTACTCTTATATATTAGGTTACCTGTTCTCTATTATATTTGGCTACATTTATTCCATTATATTTGTTACAACTACTACAGTGTATATAATATACGGTAACAGGTACTCTATACTGTTTGGTTACCTGTACTTTATTATATTTGGTTACCTATACTCTATTATATTTGGTTACCTGTACTATATTATATTTGGTTACCTGTTCTCTATTATATTTGGTTACCTGTACTATATTATATTTGGTTACCTTTACTCTATTATATTTGGTTACCTATACTCTATTATATTTGGTTACCTTTACTCTATTATATCTGGTTACCTGTACTCTTTTATATTCAGTTTCCTATGCTCTATTATATTTGGTTACCTTTACTCTTTCATATTAGGTTACCTGTACTCTATTATATTTGGTTACATGTACTCCATTATATATGTTACAACTTATATATACTATACGGTAACAGGTACTCTATACTATTTGGTTACCTGTTATCTATTATATTTGGTTACCTGACCTATATTATATCTGGTTACCTATACTGTACAATATAAGGTTACATTTACTCTATTATATTTGGTTACCTGTACTCTATTATATTTGGTTACCTGTACTCTATTATATTTAGTTACCTTTACTCTATTATATTTAGTTACCTTTACTCTATTATATTTGGTTTTCTATACTTTATTATGTTTGATTACCTGTACTCTGTGATTTTTGGTTACCTGTACTCTATTATATTTGGTTACCTTTACTCTATTTTATTTGGTTACCTTTACTCTATTATATTTGGTTACCTTTACTCTATTATATTTGGTTACCTGTACTGTGTGATTTTTGGTTACCTGTACTCTATTATATTTGGTTACCTGTACTTTATAAAATTTGATCACCTTTACTCTATTATATCTGGTTAACTGTACTCTATTATATTTGGTTACCTGTACTCTATAATATTTGGTTACCTGTACTTTATCATATTTGGTTACCTTTACTCTATTATAATTAGTAACCTGTACTATATTATAATTAGTAACCTGTACTATACTATAATTAGTTACCTGTACTCTATTATATTTGGTTTTATGTACTGTCTTATATATTGTAACATGTTCTCTATTATATTTGGTAACCTGTAGATAGTCAGTTATTAGAAGTTCACCAGCAATTTTAAATTAATATCCCTGAATACTAATGTTCTGGATCTGGAATACCAAGGTTCCTAAAGCCCGGATGTTATCGAGCCTGGTACACTGATATCATTAATCAGAATACGGAGTTTTGTATACGTATACTTTAACCGTATGCTACGTGGGACTGCGTACAATACAATTCATAACGCCCTAAACATCTGCTTTATCAAGTTCCAAAACAATGTATAGAATATATTGTCTATCGGTCTTTTGATCACATTTTCTGTTGAAGTCGTGACCAAAGTTTGCAGTCGGGCGTTCTAGCTGAGAATAGGTTATATTTAGCAATAATGCACAATGCACACACGTCTACATGTAGAAAATACCACTGGATATTACATTTAGTAGCTAGCGTCAAGGCTAAATGTTGTAAACACCAGTGCACAGTTCTGTGTTCTCTGAATGGGTTAAATTATCCATGAGTAGATTTAGTCGGTGACGAGTTCACAATAACCTATACCATACCATATCAAAAACTATAGAATTATCGTTTTTCAGGGACTGTTTATTTTTTCTAATAATGGCAGACATCCATACATGTACATTATCAAAATGAGCCAATGCTGCGCGCACCTACTTTGACAAAACATGTTATTATCAGGTCATAGGTCAATCAGACGGACAATATTGCTAAATGTTTAAAGGGACAATTTAGTGAAGTAAGTTTTTTTTGATTATTTGAAAATTAAGTCGATACTGAACATATATATCACCTAACAAAAGTTAACGTATTTGAAAATGATATGATCTGAAGCCAACGTCCAGTATGGTCAGTTTCATCTTTTGGGATATCTGGTGATAAACATAGCTACGGCCGAACTAGCGCAATATCTTGGCCTTTCAGTGAGAAAGTAAATATGTACATGTACATCTACGCGTTCGACCGACTTACACAACACATCGCCAGAAAGAAGTATAAGTATCATAGTTCAGACCACAGAAAGTACGATATCAATCGGTTTAAATGTAAAATAGATCACTCATTTATAACGATGTTTAAGATGCTTTTTGAAGATGTTTTTGATTCAGAATAGATGCATATACTTGTATTCAGAGAGGCTAAGCGAATAAAACGAGAAGTTGCCTTCTCTCCTCGGCTCGAAAAACATTTTTGTTAGCTTGAAATCCAATAATAATTTCTCTCGTCCGAATATTTGTGCATTTTTACTATAGCTATAGACACATCATGTAGGGGTTTATGAATGGATTTTCTATTGGTTCAGTATCGGCCTCTCAGATCCCCGGAACCTCGCGCATGGTTTATCATACTTTTAATATTTCACTTAGACATACTTTTGCTTGGAATGGCATCATCTTGGTTGATGCCATAAAACTCGCACTTTGACGTTATATTCTATGCATCATTCTAGCTGTAGCGTCCAGAGAGTCAACATTTACGTCCGGAATTAATTATTGCAAATATAATTGCTCCGAAACCTGTGCTTGTATGATTTATAGAGTGTGTCATTCCTGTGTGGTGATGTCAGAGGCATCCCAAAGCTAGTACCAACTTCTTACGTAAAGCACGAGGCTTTCCCTGGCGCTAAACTTCAAAACTATTATAAAGAGTGTTTACATTTCTCTTTTTGCATAATACATGAGACTGATTACTTGTCCCCAAAATTAATATGTTGAACCGAATACACTGCGCCATATTCCTGAACGCATGAAATGTGTGACAAATTGAACATGATGAAGCAAGTTGTTGATTATGCTGTCACGCATACTACCTCTCACCGGCGTGTTATTGTGTGGCGTATACATTGTAGCTCGTATAATGCTTCATGATTAAATTGGTTGTTGTAGATTCTGGAAATAACAAAAAGTATTCATACTTCATTTTAATATATATTATATCAAATTATGTAAACAAAAGTCCATGCTTTATGCACATAAAGTATTTCGATGATATAGAATTATTATCTTGTATTCATGCGAACACTAGGAGGGCTGGTACATGTAACTAAAGCATCCCTTTCTAAAACTTTAACAATTACATTAACAATTATTGATTTTTTTGGATTAATTAACGCAAACATTGTAAGTTATGCCGTATAACTACACTGGACGGGTTACTGTATATCGAGAAATCGTCGCTGCAATTTAATTTTCGCCTTCCGTAATAAGGGCGATTTTATCGTTACAGCAAATATAAGTAAACAACACAATACACATAGTAATGAAATGAGAAGGGCGAAATTAGCCCTGGGATAAAATTGAATTCAGGGGTGAAGGATAAAAGTTTTGACCAGGCGAAAATGTATATCTGGTTTAAAGCCTACTGGTTAAGCTAAACAGAGTCGACTGAGCTGAAAATATTTAAGACTATGGAGCTATTCCTTCTCGTAAAGTTGTACAGCTATTGCTAAGTATTAAGAAAGGTCCGTACAATTACTATATACACGTAATCTGTAGTCGGTCAAGGAGGTCCTAACCTAGCTATGTCCGGACAGTCACATGACAATCTAAAATCAATTTGCAGTAAACTGTAAGAATTTGTAAAGCTACATTCTAACTACTTAAACCGAGAAAAATGGTAGTAGTAAAGAGTTAAGCCGACTCCAACCCATGCATACGGAGTTAATTTTGTTATGACGTTCATGTATATGACTGTTGATTGGTTTCGATGATTTGATAAAAAATAGATATGTTTGTTGTATATAACCAATCTTTCGGCTATCTCTTAAATTTGAGTAAGTCTTTATTTCTTTAAGTGCATAATGTTTACATATGCCCTTCCTATTTTCCATTAACACTATGGAGGGCCAGGCTGCTGTTACATGACAGTAACTACAGGCTGACTTGATGGCATAACGATACGGTACTGCCAATTTAAACAAATAAAATGGCCGCTTGGACATCCCACTTTGTCTAAGAGGCAATCGAAAATTTTATTTAAAAAAAATATATAGTTATATTTAAACTACTATACAGAGATATTTTTTTATAAAATTAGTTACATGTTTTCTTTTTATTAAGATCAATTAAACAAATAAAATAAATAAATAAAATAAATAAATATAGTGAAATAATGCATCACACATCTGTCATCTGGTATCGTCTTCTAGAAACGTCAAGGCTTCCAGCGACTCACATGGAGAATTAATCGAAACAATTGTAGATCTAGGCCTATCGGAGACGAACTTTAACACTGAATTACCAGCAAAAATGCTAAATAACAGCATTTCATCCAGTAACAAAGAACTGTTACTGAATATGGTCATCGAGATCATTCAGGCTATATCGGCGAGTTCAGCGCAAAACGAAATTCCAGACCTTACGGGGGCTCTTTTAAAAGCTGCCCCCACCAAGGTCTCCTCTCCCTTTCAAGCCCTTTGGAGAAAGAAATCCAAAAACCTGCGACCACTACTCAGACTACTGGACCACCAGCAAAACGATCTAAAGTCTGCACGGAAAATGAGATAAAAACGCTATTTCAATCTCGGCAAGCGCCATCAACAAAGAGAAACACTGGCTGGGCCTTGCGAATATTTTAAGGTAGGCTTACACGAGTTGAAGTTTAAAATAAAAGTTGTCTTTTGATGATTTATTCACACCACGTAAACTTAGTAAAACAACTTTTTAAAAGAACACAAAGCTGTTAGACCTATTGAAACAAAGTGTTGTTTTTTATAATCACAAACAATCACATCGTTTCAATGTTACATAATGGAAAGATTCTTTTGACAACAAGGAATGGCAGTGTAGCCTACGGTTTTTATATACTATAATAGCCCTATCCCACTTTTTAATTTTAGATTGGAACACAGAAATATATGAGCAGGCCATGAGTATGGAGACGGTTTCCCACTTAAAATTGGCAGCAGCCCTGAGCAAATTTTACGTCGAGGCGAGGCGCAAGTTGGCGGAAGAATTGTACAATAGGAGCACCCTCATAAATATTAGGGCAGGAATAAACAGACATCTAGCGGATCTTCAAAGAAATGTTGACATTGTTAAGGTTGGATATTGAAAAAAGCTTAACGTTTTAGACGGGCTATTAAAAGAAAGGACATGCACGGGACAATCAAAACCTGTTAAACACAAACAAATTATAGAACGAGATGATTTGGAAAAATTAAGCACTTAAATAATGTACCTTTCACACGCCCCATCCTGTCCTATTATCCTCCGTTAATATGAGTGGTACAATTTATCGATGCATTTCGTGACGCGAGGTATGGCATTCCATCACCAGTTACGCGATAATTCGTTCCGGTTTGTAAATGACGAAAGTGGTGAATATGTCACACTTAATTTTGAGACCCAACAGAAAAATTGGCAATGGGGTTTAAATTCCAATTCCGAAAGTCACGCTTCAGAAAAAAGAATGTTGGTTGGGTATTGGCGTGATGTGCGGAGTGTCTCTACAGCTCCTAGGAGGCATCCTCCGCCCTGATCAGGACAGTCAAGCGAGACCTGTGTTCAACGTAGCTCATTGTTACCTCGGTAAAACAGTTTAAATTATATTACAATATTAAATTGTCAATTTACTGTTCGTTTATGGAACAAAATCACTCTCAATCATGTACACTTTGGACATGATTCCATAGCCCGCTTACGCATGGTATATTTACATTTCAGGTACATATGTAACCATAGGCTATCGCGTGGTATATTTACATGTCAGGTACATATGTAACCATAGGCTATCGCATGGTATATTCACATGTCAGGTACATATGTAACCATAGGCTATCGCGTGGTATATTTACATGTCAGGTACATATGTAACCATAGGCTATCGCGTGGTATATTTACATGTCAGGTACATATGTAACCATAGGCTTTCGCATGGTATATTAACATGTCAGGTACATATGCAACCATAGGCTATCGCATGGTACAATGTATATTTACACGTCAGGAACATATGTAACCATAGGCTATCGCATGGTATATTTACATGTCAGGTATATATGTAACCATTGGCTATCGCATGGTATATTAACATGTCAGGTACTTATGTAACCAGAGGCTCTCGCATGGTATATTTACACGTCAGGTACATATGTACATAAGTAACTATAGGCTATCGCATGGTATATTTATATGTCAGGTACATATGTAACCATAGGCTTTCGCATGGTATATTAACATGTCAGGTACATATGTAACCATAGACTATCGCATGGTATATTAACATGTCAGGTACTTATGTAACCAGAGGCTCTCGCATGGTATATTTACACGTCAGGTACATATGTACATATGTAACTATAGGCTATCGCATGGTATATTTATATGTCAGGTACATATGTAACCATAGGCTTTCGCATGGTATATTAACATGTCAGGTACATATGTAACCAGAGGCTATCGCATGGTATATTAACATGTCAGGTACATAGGTAATCATAGGCTATCGCATGGTATGCCGTTATCACGAGCACGCACATGCACTTGCATTAATTAATGTCTTTCTATCATAAGCTTTATTTCTGAAGTACGCGTGATTACACATTTCCATGTTAAGTCTCGATATCGGGTGTTGACATACAATGTATCATCGTCACGCACGTGTACTATTGTTTACCCGATGTTACTATAATTTCCACTACGGTAATGGAATGCCCGATACGCAATACGGAAATGACGACACGAAAATACGACAAGAAAAAACATGTGTATTACGAAGGGTGGGAAGTCGTTAAAACGTTTCATAGCTTTAGAATCGAAATCCTGTTATGATTAACTCTTTCACCCCTATGTAACTTTAGTGCTCTCTACCATACATTGATATGGATGAGTCAATTATGGAATACAGTGGTTACTTTGTGTTTGAACGAAAAACGTTAATTTAGAAAAAATCTTATCAATTCTACCTTCGATAAAACTAACAAGTCTATGTTCAAGACTCTGAACTTCTACGTTTTAAGACACTGGAATTTGTAAGCTTTAAGACAATAACCGTCTGATTTGAAGACATTTTCTGAGTTTTAAGACACTGAAATTTCTGAGGTTGAAGACACTTCATTTCATGTTGCGGAAACATGTGTATTGGACGGGCAAAAGGATTGCCATACAACTTACAGTTGTGAGCTCGCACAACGTTACACGATGTGCTGTGTGCGCACGATGTGTGCACGGTTTGTGAACGATGTGTGCACGATTGGCCAACGATAAAAAGCTGGACGATTATTGTTTGCGCACATCTGTGCACACGATGGACGGACGTTGTGCGATAACAATCGTGGTTGGTGTAAGGAATGCCTTTACAATTTATACGGTTTCGTGTTAAAACATATAAACTTGATGTTTACGTATGTTTCTAAATTCTAGCAACATCTATAAGCCTATCTTTCTGTCTATACATTCTTATATTTAGAAATTGTGTTTTCTGTGTGGGGGAACAAACTTAATCGACACGTGTAAAATTACAACACAATCCCGTATACAGGTAAACATAACCACTTTGTACATGTACCTGGACCGTAGTTTTCTCCCCGCCTGGGGCACTTACGTAATTCACGAACGATGTATGCACGGTGTGCGCACGCTATTTTTGGTGCGTTGTGCGGTCCCACAACTGTATTACAATTTTGGAAAGTAACCTTGATTTCGTTTGTTTATTCAACAGCTGCCACCAACCTTGTTGTACTTAATGCTGACTACCTTCCCAGAGCTCACGGGAAGTTTGGGTATATCATGTAATGTATGTGGATAGGTGTTCAGGTTGTTTGGGAATCGCTGTTTGAGGCTCACAAATGTCATACACAAGGTAGGTGTTTAACGCACATAGCAGGAAACTAGAAACTGTACTTGTCTCTTTATAAAAATTGGAAAAGTCGTTTTCGTAGTGTAATTTACGTTGATAAATCCGGAACACAAAACACACACAAACAAACAAAACTCTTTGGGGTTTTTCATTTTGTTAACAGTAAGCATCCTTTCGGTATGTAATGTCATATTATTAGTTATCTCTGTGTTAGGAGGGGTCTAAGCGCTCATAGCTCCCGTCTGGTCTTAATAAACCCCGAGCCGAAAGGTTATATAGACTAGACGGGGTCTAGCCCGTAGACTCCCCCCCCCCCCTTTCTTTTAAATAATCACGCAGCACCCCTAACGGCCCCCTCATTGGCATTTTTCGTCGTTATGGATTTCTGTACCATCCCCTGAATGAGTAGTGGCAAACTTCGAACGCTTGTTTGTGTCCGAGAAATTTTTGTCTGAGTAAGCTCCCCTTGCACTTGCTTTTATAGACCCCAGCAGAGCAATGCCTACAATTAAAACCAGGGAAGATATCCAATCAAAAAGAGTGCTACTAATTAGATGGGTGACAAAAATTAATATTGCTTTTCTGGATCTCAAAAAATAAAAATTCCGATTTAGTATCACTATTTAGATTGAAATAGAGACATGGAGACACCATTTCAAATATAAACCCTCAATTGGTAGTGGTTTTGTCATTTACAACTGTGACAGCAAACTTTATCAGGTTAAAGTCGATAGGACGAAATGTTAACACTTTAATACAGAATATAATCAATGATGCTGTTTAGTCGAGAGTGGAAGACCAACAGTCCAGACCGCTATGTTTTTGTGTTATAACTCTACAATGTTACTTTTATTTAGACAAGTGAAAAAAGGTAACCAAAGGCACTGAAGGGTTCACCTCACCAAATACAGCCAATGTACAGCCTATTACAAAGCTCCTTTAAAATTTCTAACCGGAAATCAGACACTAGTTTATAATACAATAATAATAAGAATAGAGTACGGACAAGAATATCCGGAAGTTTTTTTTTATATCAAAAATGTGAATTTATACTTATTTGTTAATATATATGTATGACGAATACTGATACTTGATAGAATATTTTGAACAGTATGTACATTATTTAAAGGCGATTCTAGACGCCCATGTACATTGTATGTATATATATATATATGTTTATGTCATACAAATTGAATATATAATTAAAAAAATATATAAAAAAAAAAAAATTGTCAGCACTATCACAGTCTTCACAGTTCTCGCCGAGTTGTCCAAAATGGTAAAACAGATTAATTCGCAAATCACTATACACGAGACGATCACTATACAAGAAGTGAATCTCTGTTTAGGAACTAAACGTAAAATCTCATGTGATCTTTAGCTTTTCTGTGAATGAGACATTTAACAAATGAAGTAATTTTGGGCAAAAATTAGTAAAACAAGATAATTGATGGACAATCAGTTGTCCATATTTTTGCATACATATAAACATTGGACTATCTGTTCAATAGCCAATCAAAAAAAAATCAAATAAAAAATCAGTCAATGTGTGTTCACATGATACATAAACTCAAAGTTTTAACATGTATTCTCTCATAACATTTTAATGCGAATATTACAAGGAAGAACCATTTATGCATAGAAGTCAAATCCAGCAATACATTGTATTTACTAATCACACTATACAAATACTAGACACACTATATGAAGAACTGTCAAATTCAGTAATGGTAGATATTTACTAATCACCCTATACAAATGCTTGATACTTAATTTACATTTACATTATATTTCAAAAACAAATCATACAAATCAAAGCAGTCAAATTCAGCTCTACAGTCCAGCAGTAAAGGACTTCACACATATCTGTTGTAATTTATCAAAAAATCATACACCAAGAAATGTCATTCTGTGAAACTCTTGTTATAACAATTGTGTAACGTTGGAAGCGAATCACTATTTCATATTAATGTTTTAACAATGTGTATTAACTTAATATTACGAAATAAAGTAAGGCATTTAATCAAATGTAATGAATACAAACGCGATTAAGAGGCGGTTAAACAGACGTTTTCAAAAGCTCCCAAAATAGGTTTTCAATTAGCGTTTGTATTTAAAACAAACATAAGAAGCATTAATAATGAATTCAAAATATATGTATTTTTTTAATATCTTTATCTTTAATATGTGAAATCTTATTAAACATGATCAACTTCGACCTACAAACCTTATATAGACCAATCAGCCATAGGTCAGGACTCAGGCGATACACAGGTACTTACACATTTTTATGTATATACTGCCACTACTCCCAAAGAATTCATTAAAGGATCCCTGTCCCACTGTAGTTTAGTTGTGTAAAACCAGAGTAAAACTGTATGATCACGAGCCAACTATCTGCACTACACCACATTCACGAGCCAGATACACACAACGTTCAAGGTTATCACATGTTTAACTTTTCCAACAAAGCTGAACAGAATTAAACCCTTTCGAGGGCCTTTCTATAACTGATTTAAACTTTCTATAACTGTCCAGCTTGATAAACTCCAATGACTTGTGCACTGATTTAAACTTCTTTTTCTTCTTTTGTTATCATTACTAACAATAGTTTTGTGTTAATACATTTCAAAATAAGAAAAATGACTGAAATTGTTCTTGATTTAGTTTGATATCTGGCCGGCATCCTTTCCTGACCCTATGATATAATTACTATAATATTTTACAATGTAACCTAATCTTCCCCATGCGGAACAGTCATTTTTATCAATTCCTATTGAGCTACGTTGATTCCACAGTTGTTGGATATTATTGGCTGTTAATCCTTTAATGACTCGCGAACAGCGGATCCTGAAATATTGCATATATCCATCAATTTTATCTAATGCATAAATGAAATTATCGACATGTTTTACTGGTATACCTAACCTAAAAATGACCATTCCTAAATACGCGTCCTCTAACTTGAACGCTTTTGTGTACAACATTTCTCCGTATATTTTCCTTGCAGTGTTCAATGTCATGAAATACCCAGGACTTCCGCAGTATGGTGGATAAAATTCAAAAGGATACTCGTCGTAGGTAGTATAATACTTTCTTGTGTCTCTGCTTACAGGAGGTCCCCGTTTACATGAACCAAGAAGAACATCGTCAGAAAGAAAAGTTTTGTCCTTTTCGATTTCTTTCAGAAATTCCAGGTCAAAATACACATCATCGTCTGTTTTGAAAAAGAAACGTGCTTCATAGCAGAAATGTGTGACCCAGTTGAAACCTTCCATTACTTTGTAAGTGAGGCTGTAGTAGTTCTCGGTAACATTAACTTGTAAAATGTCCCCATTCGCACTACTTTCGTTGTTCACATCCACATTATTTTCTTTCCCGATCAAGAAAAATAGACAGAAGTTGTATTTCGATTGCATTCTTGGATGTCCCCATGTCTGTCGTACTGTTTCCTGCTGCACTGTGTTTGACGCTTTACTTGTTACTAAAATCACAGTCTTTTGTAAACATCTTTTACTACACTTCAATTTTGGATGAATAAAAATTCCTTTAGATATTTGTTTCTCAGGCAGTTCGGTAAACTTCGAAACATCATAAACAGATAACGTATCCGAATCGTGGAGTATTAATCCATTTAAGACCACCACAACAACACTGACAAGCAGGCATGTAAGGAATGCTCTTCTCACCTTCTTGGAACGCAGTATCTAAAATAAAACAAACTGAAGGAGCACAGGAATTCACATTCGCTGGCGTCGACACATTCATGCAGCTCATGAGTATTTAAGAGAACATGATAATAACAAATGCAAAAAGTTGTTTACAAAACAATGTAATTTATTTTAATCCAAACATTATCACAACCGATCCTATTACTCCCGTATGATAATTGTATCCCTTTACTTCCAACGCATGAAACCATCAATATCTTAATGTCTTCTAATTTCAAATGTTAAAGGCGAAACCAGACGCATATATCATGTACAATTGTATCAATTCCAAAAATGTTTATATTTTTGTACGGACTAATGGGTTATAAACGTTTAAGATATAAATAGAAAAGTACACGTACTTCAAATATAAGTTAGAACCATAGGGTTCTGAAAATAATATTCGCAAAAGTAGCATCGCAAGGTTCGTAAAGTAGGAAACTCATGTTTTATTTTTTTAAATATTTAAGATTTATTGACATAAAAGTTAGGTTTGACATTACCTGTACTTGCATTGACCTGTAGTTATTGAAGATTTATTTTGACATTGGTCATACAACATATTATCCTTAAGATGACACATTTACCGCTTTCCGATTTTTGCGAAATTTCTGCTATCGTCAGTCAACGTAATGTGCCAAATGATATCCAAAGTATGTTGGTGTACACAAACCGGAAATATGTCTATCACTTCCGTAAAGATGCGAAACAACTAAAAATGTACATATCATACTAAACTTTTATATTTGTGAGACTGCATAACTTTTTTATTTTGTAACATCTAGCTTTATAATTGGGCTCATCATGAGCATCAGATCTTATTGATGAAAATTTGATCAGTTGCGATGATAAATTGGTGCGACATATTGTTAAATTATCAAACATGACTATAGGTCATAAGGTTGTTGGATTTTATTTGGAAATAGATGTTGCTACAATTTGACATTTATATGACAAATTTACCGATTCTCAAATTTTCTGAAATTTTTACTATCGTATCTCAACATAATGCACCAAATAATATCAAAAGATTTTTGGTGTACAAGAACTGAAAATTGGTGTTTTACTTCCGTAAAGCAATTGATGTAGCAAAAAAGTGTATGAAAATACCAACATCTTTAGAGTTTAAGATTTTATAAAAAAAATATTATGCAATTTTTTGTAACATTTTTGAGTTCATAATTTGCAGCAGATCCTACTTTAAATAATACAATATTATTTGATAGCGTTAAACATTGTTTTCATAGTTTTTTGGACAAAAAAGTGAACCCTGTCGTACACCTTTGGAAGTTGGCACTAAATAGTTCATAGCACAGGCCCTGGGGACCTTTTTAATTTTTTAAAAATATCTCAAGGGTCGTGTCTTAGGGAGCTACAAATATAACCCAGTAATGGTTAAATTGCTTTGTGGGCAAAATTCTTTTGTTCCTGTAACAGGTCCTTTGCTTTAGATCCCTTCTTCTCAACATTAGGCGAAGGATCTGAAGATCTATTTCCATTTCCCTATTTGGCCAAATCATCCTTCCGCCAGGGGCGCCACATCCTATGTTTTAACAAGCTTGATTTTGACTTGCCAAATGATGCTCCAGACCATAGTTGGTTTAAATAATCTTAAGGATGTACATCTCTGAGAAGTCTAAAAAATCCTGTATTAAACTTTTTTTCTTATATGGATTTTTAGAAAAAGGAGTTAATGGCATAGGGGAAAATGCAAAAAAAATTAGATGTCCGTGTGTTCGTTTTTGTGCTATGATCGGTCAAAGATACCAATTTAACACAACATGTGATTTTAGGTGATTTTTGGGTTTTGACCATTTGCAGAACAAATTCATACAAAAAGTGTGTTATCAGATATGTATGAATGTTTGTTGAATTTATGAAAAAAATATTTTCTTTTAAATAATGGAAGTAAAATTTCTTAATCTTATTCTTTTAACTCAGAAAGCCGATTTAAGTTACCCCTACCCCCTATTTCTTAATGACAAAATACTAATTGTTTTACCACATTTTGCAGATTAAACGCTTAATATAAAAAGTTCTGCTATTAAACTTTTTTTAATATTTAATTAATTAAACGAAAATGTGTTTCTCTTTCTAAAACGACCACACAAACGGGGGGTCCGTGTGCTTCTTTTTTGTCCAATTATCATTTGTGTTATTTTTTACCTTTTTCGGAGTTAAAAAATCAAAAGTGCTTTAGTTACACTAAATATGTAAAAAAAAAAAATATATCAATAATGTATAATTTTCAGTTTGTTGCATATTATTTTTTTCATATTAAACATTATTAAGCTGTACAGCAAAATTGAACCTGCTACAATTAAAAATGGCGACACAATGACAAATTAAGTGATCAATCTAGTGTCAAAAAGGGTGATTTTTTTGCCTTTTTTGAAGCGCAAGAAATACACATCAATACACATTTTCAAAATGGCCGCCGAATTGGTACTTTTTTTAAATTCTTGTAAAAAAATGCTACAAACATCAGGCATTTAGTTTTTTGACATAGTTTTCAGATGCGTGTTTGCTAATAAACTTGATCATAATTTGTAAAATATTACAAAAACTGTTACACCAGATCAAAACGAGACTTGAACGTTATTTAAACCCCAGAAGAGTACATCCTTAGATATTAATTTCTATTTACCTGTCTGCTATACTTCACCTTTGTTTTTTTATACTGGATCTTACCTACAATGGCCGATAGCGGCCGTCATATCTAATATCAACATGTAAATGACTTGTACATGTACATTTTTTGAAAATTGAATATGCACATATGTTATACCGTATACCGATTAACATTCTAATCAGTAACAAAAAGTATTGCATATGTAAATAAATGTAATCTCTGGATTGCATACAAAATAAAACACATAAAGTATCCCCATCCCAATACCCCTATATTTAATGCAACTATACATGACAACATATGTTACAAATATTACAAAGTTATTCACAAGGTTTCGAGTTTTTAAATTGGGGTTAATTTACCCGGGTTGCTGTTCATTTTGAGTATAAACTATTGTACAGCTTTTTTTCTGTCAATTTCAATCGTATATCTCCTGAATATTGTAAAGAAAGGATTGAGGTGGGCTTACGTTAATTTGACTTAATGTTTTAGCAATTGCTTCGTGTTGTATATAGGGGTTCATCATATTTTCTAGAGATCAACTGAATAATAAAAAGTACAATTTCTACAGTCGAATTGAGGCGATCGTCTCTGAGGCAAAGGAGTTTTTTTCCAGAAAAATCATAATAACTCGGAAACGAAGGTCATCACGAAGTTGGTAATGTTTTAGCATTTTATTGTTTGATATGAACTGTTTTCGTAACGTAATATAACAAATCATTCAGGGTACACTTAGGTTATCACGTGTTATAGCTATTCTTTATTAACGCATACTGCTTTCATTAAAGAATACTGCTTAAATATTTAAAGTACATTAATAGGAAACATCTAATATTTTATTCTATTTTTTTAGCAAATGAGAGGGGAGAAATTACAGTATGTATAAACTAATAAAAAGACCAGACACAACATGATAAAAACATCAGCTCGTGCACTGTAGTTCAGTCCAGTGCACATGGGTGTGAACGCCAGTGCGTTACAGTATTAGCTCTAGTAAAGACGCGAGTGCAGGGGAATTCACTTTACTTGTTGATTCCAGTACAATAGGCTACCAAGTTAAGTTTACTCCTAGCTGTATAAGATATAAGATTTGTTCATGTATACATTTTAAAAACGTAAATGAACAAGTCATAAACACTTTAGATATAAGATGTGGCGGCCGCTACTGACCATCGTATAACGCGTCTCTAACCAGGTCATATGTTTCGCTTAATGTTCATTTTGTCGTCTTAAAATTTAAACTGCATGCGTATGTAATATTTCAATGTTATGAACGATCAGTAGACCTTAAGACTGTATCACTCTGTAGGCAAGTTATTTAGGCGTATCTGTTGCTGAGACGTAAACAAATCTAACGAAAATCAGAAAGAAAACAATAGGCACAAATCAATTACACATGACAACTAAAATGTATACTTACTGAAGACAACAATGTCATCATGGCGTCCGTACTCCATAGAACCTCTATTGGAAATATTCATGATACGGACACCGTTTTACTGTTATTGGGAATTGGAATAAACATTAAACATTACTTCTTCTGACACTTGTTTCCAATAACACGAAATATAGCTTGTGATGACAGCAGACGTAGAGAACGGTTTATGATAACATTTTAAGTAAACAAACGTCCGATAAAGGTAGTAATAGCGTGTGTTATCGTGTCCGTCTAGCAACTTCCTGTTACAACGTTAACAGCATTGATTTTAAAAATGGCGATAACATTTAACCCGGGCATACAATCTCACCGCTGCCACCCAGACGGGAACTTGACGCTATTTACATATCAATGACTCAATACAAAATGCTACTTTTTTCTAAATATTTTACGAGTTGTCAACAAAACCGATGTCGATTTCGGCTATGTACAATAGCTGTAATATGATATAAGTATTTAACGAGACATAGAAATCACCTTGTGTTTACGCTGAGATGTAGTGACTTGCATATAACACCTTCAAGTCTGAATATTAGGTGCCCAGTTAACACACTTAATGCTAGCAATATCTTGAGAGATAACGAGTTGTAAACAACAAAATAGACTCATATAAGCTTGACATTGCATTACTCACCAACGCTTATCGAGTGACACTGTAGGTGATATGAACAAACACGTGAAGCGAATAGGTGAACGGGCGTTCGGCACAACTAAACAATGCCACTTGACTAAATTAAACAGCCTTGAAGAGCTCACCAGTAGCGAGAAAACGTTACTCGCTAAGGGTATCAACTATGCTATCGTTTCAGATAAAATCCTAGTTGATGATTTTGTTATAGTCACAGAACTACGATGGCCGATATGGGCCGGCAGAAATGTATCATGACTTTATATAAATCTGCCCGGCAGTTTTCTCAGAGAACAAATATGTCCGGCAGAAATGTATCATGACTTTATATAAATCTGCCCGGCAGTTTTCTCAGAGAAAAATATGTTCGGCAGAAATGTATTTTGACTTGATATAACTCTGCTCGGCAGTTTTCTCAGAGAAAAATATGTCCGGCAGAAACGTATCATGACTTGATATAAATCTGCCCGGCAGTTTTCTTAGAGAAAAAATGTGTCCTGAAAAGTATGAAAAGTAACCCTCTGGAAATGGGGATGAGAATAAACAGAACAACTACAGTTTTTAGAGCTTAGTACGGGTTAAAGTATAGATAATAAAGTGAAAATGCCTATTGTATTAGGGGTGACATTGTAATAATGTTAATATTTCTCACAAGATTTACTGCCCGGTTGATGCCCGATGTCGAAGCAATGGGAGGAATGAATTGATTTTAAAACAATAATAACGTAAATCATTAAGAGTAAATTCGCCATCACCCACTAGCGGGAACTCATTCTCGCTGTCTTCATAATCAGTTTTCAGAATAAATGCCTTTCAAAGAGAAATTATCAATATTACTGGGAGAACTTAGGATGTGCTTACTTCTATACATTATGTACGATCATCAGATTATTTTCTTCATTTTAATAGGATGAGTGCTGGACACAGGCACTGACTGCCTCTATATCCACATATTTTTCTCTGAGAAAACTGCCGGGCAGATTTATATAAAGTCATGATACCTTTCTGCCGGCCCATATCGGCCATCGTACAAAACAGGCATGTAATAAACTAAGCTATTCTGAGGCTAATCAACTGAGATCCCAGGTGACGGGGGTTTTGAAATCCACAAAATAAAATTACTAACAAGTAATATGACGAAAGAAGAACGGGAAGGCAACAGCTGTCATGGACACCGACGATTATATATGTGGCCAAGGTCACAACAATCATGCAAGACAACAAGACATATGAATAGCTGCAGACCAATCTAACTCAAAAGTTTAAAAGGCGTCTCATATCCCACCTGTCAAATTTAACACAAGAGTCTGTCCTTGGTCCATATTTATTTTTAATTTACATAAATGACCTTGAAAAAGAAATTTAATATGAAATTAAATTATTCGCTGATGACACATAAGCATATGCTTTAATTAACAATGACTCTATTCAGGTAGCTTTCCAACTCAACCAAGACCTTGAAAATGTTTCAAACTGGGCAGAGAAATGGGGAATACTATTCAGTCCTAACAAAACTGAATCATTAATAGTCAGTAAAAGATTCAATGAAACTATTTCTCATCCAAACTTTATTTTCAATAACACTATCATAAAGAATGTAAACCAACACAAACATTTAGGTCTTTCATTTAATGACCTGGGTGGCTGGAGAGACCATATTTACTACATTTATGAAGAAAAAAACATGTAAACGTACAATGTATTAATATATTGAGGTTACTTTGATAGAAAATCACTTGAGGCTATTTATTTAATATGTATAAGGCCTATATTTGAATATGCGAGTGTAATATGGGACCACAGCACTTAAACAGATGAAAATCTGCTAGAATTCCTACAATTAGACATTTCTCATTTAGAGACAGAGTCAGAGACAGACACTGAGGTTAGTAAATTCAGGGAACATCTTTAAATCATTTTTTATTTAATCTGTATTAAGGATTCCTATCCCCTGCTTGCGACAAAACACTAAAAAAAATATATTTAATGTTCCTTACCTACAGTTACATCCCTTGATTTTCATAACATGTACAACTGATAAACATCCCTTGGCTAATATCACCTTACTGGATTTTTTTTCAAATTATGGTTTATACTGAAAACAAAGATTCGGTGCATGCTAAAGTTGATCGCAGTAATATAGAAATCCGAAAATTCACCCCCCTGAAATGATCCTTAGAACAGTCTTCTAACAGTCTTTGCCCCACCCCACCCCCACCCCCATATTTAAATATTTTGGTTGTGTTGTGCATGGATGAAGTTCCAGGAAAGCTATCGTCGAAAATAGCAGAAAACTGAATAAATTTCTATTTTTCTTCTGTTGTTTTTTTGCAAGAGCATAAACAAGAACATATATGTCAATACAGAAAATCACTCCTTATATGGCTTAAAGTGAAGCCTATCTAGTGTTTAAATAGATGACAGAATAATAAAGGTTGCTTCGTCGCCATCATGTTACTTTTGCGAAGAAACATTCATAAACGTTACTTTGTCACGAAGGGATGCTTATAAACGTCATTTTGTCCATTCACCTCTATACAAAAATGCAAAGGAATGAAGTGACGGAAATGTGTGGAACAAGTACCTTCAGCTTAACGCTATTATAAAACAACATCGTGTAAGTGTTAAACATTTCTTTCGTAATATGGAAATATCGTGTCCTACGAAGTTTGTGGATGGTAAATTTATTCTGCAAATGTGATCCCTGTCACTCTGGTAAAATACAAACTTTTTCCAACTGATACCTCTATCGGCGTCAGAAAAATACAATAGACCTCCCAGGTGAGATCCTTAACGGATATATTGAAATATCAGTTACCACGGTCACATACCTGCATAATTGAGCCACGAAAAAGACTATAACGACTGTGGTTACCCGTTACACACGTTCTTATTTGTGTCTCCATATGATGTTACCTGTTCGCTTACCTGTGATCACGTACATCGGCACTCATACACTCTGACATAACCTATACGCTCCGATCCATATGAAATTGATTTTGAAATGACCTCGTATTTACTTGTTTACATATGTAGGTCTCTGTCTCCACGCTCCGTGCTACGTCCATCCCGAAATGAGAAAGGTATATTAAACAGCAAGAATAACTACAGGTGTAAGACGGGGCACAAGTCACATAACTAGCTACAAGGGAACTAGGTGGGATACGTTAAAGAAGAGAAGAAATGATCAGAAACTAATTCTTTTATATATAGAAGAAAACACCATGATGCACATCAATATTAAATAGATATTCTGATCAGAACTCCAGATGATAATATATTTAATATAAGACAACCATGGCTAACTAGAGTAAACCGTTATCTTAGAATGTTTTTTCCTGATATTACATGTACTTATAAATTGAAAAACAATAATACCATAAAACAATAATACCATAAATATTTTTCCCTAAACCAGCTAAAATATAAACTGTAATCAACTCCATAACCTTTTATTACAGCTGAAGATACGTGTGTTCAAACTTTTAAATATGGAGGTAACAGAAAATTAAACATAATACTGTGTCAATTAAGAAATATGTCAGTCAGTTAAATGCAGATCTTTATAAGGATCATCTAAGAGATAGTTAAGCTTGCCAATGTGGTTATTTAAATGAAGATATGAGTGAGTGCCAGTTTGTGTAGGAGTATACGTGTGAGTAGCTATAGATATATTTTTTCATGTAACCTTATAAATATTAAGTTATTTTGTAGATTCTGCCCGAACCACGCCTTTTTTTCAATAATAATCAAGGTAACAGATCTAGAGATGCGTTTCTGATCTGTATCACAATCTACCTCTGTGGTGTAGGGGAGAGAACTCCCATAACGCATATATGAAAAATAACTTAAATAAACGAGTCACTGCGTGGAAGCTCTGGTCGATGACTTCTTTCCTAAATGTATAAAAATATATATTATAATATACGCTGTCCATACCATAGGAGAGGGCTTGTATAGGCATTACGCCTGTTGCCCAATTCCTATTGAATTGGGATAAGATGCAATATTCAACAAACGTTTTGTGAAATGAAATGTAGTCGCGCGCCTTTATGCCTATATGTACCAAATTGGTCTTTCTGGCAGGTGTCATAATAAATAAACATTAAACTATCTCATGGTAACGACATGAACATAATGTTGTTCGCGACAGACAGTTGGCTATTCCAATATAACACGTATCAGCTATGATGATAAGTTCATTATCATGGGTTGTCTGTTGGGGAATACTCCAGAAGGAATCTCCCATTGGGAATCATTTGTATCTCTCAAAACAGAATGTCTGCTCGCGCAAGGTGACGTCGTGAACCGGAAATATTGTCCACACAAATGCTGTGCCGATAGCAACTATATTGTTTGAAAAATATCTTTCTACATAGTTTTAAGGTACAACGTATTCCTCCGACTGATTCAACTAACACGAAGTGTTTTGGAGACTGGGGAAGGCTGGACTGGACTGACACGAACAGTTTTGTAGACTGCGGAACGCCGGACTCAAATATCACTAGCTGATTTGCCAGCTGAGGTAGGTCGGATTCACGGCTAAACAAGATTTACCTTAGGATAAATTGAAATGGGGTCGTGTCAATCGGCGTCTGCTCGATCTTAATAAGGTCAAAGCAATACCTAAAACACCCACGTGATAGGTGAAAAGAAGACATAAAAAAGCATAAACAGTAATTTTGTAAATAACAAGTGTTTAACTGTCATCTAGAGGATAACAAAATCAAGCGATAGTGTCAGTTTCAGAAACCTACCTTCATTTGTTAATTTACTCAGCAGACTAAAAAGAATAAACACCTGGCCGCCTACTCAATGGTTATCTTTAAACAGTGATTAGTGATAAAATTCAAAGTGCTGCCATTAAAGTTTAAGGGCTGTCCAGTCTAAATAAATCTTCAAAACACATCAATCCAATCAGCCTCAACAAATCTTTAGCAGTGACACAATAGCATAGGCTCATAATTGTTTCGTCTTCATATCTGAAATTCTATTTATCGCTGATTAACTGTTATAAATCTGTGTGAAACCGGGGCAAATGTTTGACATTGACATTTTACTTATTATAATCGCCGGCTCCGAAGTTGTGACAGACAGGTCGCCTGTTTCTGGTCAGTTATCGTTTGTTATACCTCAACTGATTAGTTTATCACTACGTGTCATGGCCCAACTCGACACATACTGAACACGACGTCGTTTTATTCGATTGAAGTATTTTCGACTGCTTACATGAACGGCTATCTTGCCGACAGAATAGCTTTTATGTCATCTCTGACACAAAGCAAAGATGCCACAGCTAGTTAGCAGTTAGGTCATATGTAGGATTCTAAATAACAGTGGAGACTTTATTGTATTGTTAATGTAATTTATAAATGACGTACATATCAATCAATGTCAATCTGGATCAAATATCACAATACTTAAAGATATACTCCATACTGTAAATGTTGATTTTAACATACATGTATGGCTATAATAGCAAAGATGTGTGAAAAATCGGCCGTCTCACAATACAAACATGTGTAACAAGCATGGAGTACTCAAAAATAATCTTTATAATAAACCATATGTGTAATGAATACAATAGAAATATATATGAAGAAATGTACAGGACTATCATGTGAAATTGAAAGATTCAGTTCAGTATGATATGTAACCCAGCTGTGTAAGATTTGAGTGGGGAATTTTAGGGAGGGGAATTAAAAGATACAAATAAGTTTCAAAAGTTTAAAATATTTACAAAGATGGGGTAAAATATCGGCACTGATGACCGTATTCAAATACAAGACCTTGTGGTAGTAAGTACGGTGGAAGCAGGCAATACTGACCTTTCACGTGTACAGTTATATTATCAGACTCTTTCTCTCATTCCAACCACTTGAATGAGCTTAGAAACCATGAAAATGCGTTTGGAGTGGCCACAATTTTTAAAATATCAATTTTTCCCCTGAAGCTTTTAAACTAAAACGAATCAGCCAGCCAGATTAAGCATATCCCACATTTCATTACGTCGCCTTTTCCGCATTGCGGTATCGGAGAGTTCCAAATTCGTGACGTCGCGTCATTGTTGAGCCATTGTGACGTCACGTTACGGGCATTTGGGTGTAAGACAAAAAATGCCTACATGCCTTTCATACCCAGGACAGCTCTATCTTACAAACAGGGAAATGAGAGAAATAAGGATACTGACAGATATTACTGTAATATACAGATGGGAGCAGGCAATAGTGAACTTCCACGTATATACATAGTACAAAAAATACTGGTAATATATAAGTGTATTAAGAGATATTACTGTAATATGCATATGCAAGCAGTCAATACTGCCCTTCTGCATATGTGAATTGCCATGGACAATGGACAGATGAAAGGTAGTAATTATAAGTAAACCTTGTAAGAAATGTGTCAAGCTGGGTTGTTTTACTTGGTGATCTAATTCTAGCAGAATGAATTACTTAAATATCCCCACACGAATGTAAGAGCGAACTACGTCAGATTTCCATCTGCCATATTTTTGCAAGGTAGCTTGCGGGACACCTAACTGACTTGCAGTAGTGGCAGTTCTGATTCAAAAAGAATGACCTTTATAGAGTTGGTATCAAGTTTCAAGAATTTTAAAATTGACGGTAGAGATTTGCAAAAGAAAGAATAGGACACAGGGGACCTATCCGAGAACTGAAATAAAGGACCTGGTGAATGTTTACTTATTTCAAAGTAATTGAGAACGCTGTGAATGGGCAATATGTCCTATCGGCTTTAGCTGGAATTTCAAGGGTAATTGGGTGATTATCACAGTGTTTGAAATGCAATTCTAACCGTCATGTCTTTAACAGTTAAATTAGTGCTATCACGCACAAATTAAATGTCACTGGTTTGCAGGATAGCCGAATCGGAGTTATTATAATTTCGAGTAAAGTAGCCAATGCGGCATCCTCGATATTCAGGGGTTACGCTCACTTTCGCTCTCTGCACCCCTGGAATATGTCATAGCAAAGTTCAAGGTTCGGTGTGCGCCACCTTGTTGATGAGACAAGAAGACTAGTTCGATCCTTTAATGTACACCAAAATAATCTCGCGGTCACGTAACGGTAAAAATTGACAGGCTTTGAAGTCGGGCGTCTCTCCTTTGTAATCTTCAATGGACAGGTATCAGTCTATCGGTTGGTCAGGTGTTTTTTTTTTACCTGAGACCAATCAAACAGCTACCTCCGTGCCTTCAATTGTGCTATGACATATTTCAGGGGTGTCGGGATCGAAAGTGAGCGTAACCCCTGGATATCGAGGATGCCAATGCGGAGGAATGCATGGAATGCCAGAAGAAACATTGCTTTACATAAACAAGCTTTATATATCGTTCATCGAGGAACTGTATATATCGTTCATCGAGGAGCTGTACATATCGTTTACTTTTCATTCATCGAAGAACTGTACATATCTATCAACCAGGATCTGTACATATCGATCATCGAGGATCTGTACATATCGTTCATCGAGGAACTAAACATATCGTTCATCAAGGAGCTGTACATATCGTTCACCTAGGAACTTTACATATCTTTCATTAAGGATCAGTATATATCGTTCATCGAGGAACTGTATATATCGTTCATCGATGAACTGTACATATCGTTTACTTTTCGTTCATCGAAGAACTGTACATATCAATCACCGAGGTTCTGTACATATCTATCAACCAGGATCTGTATATATCGTTCACCTAGGAACTGTATATATCGTTTATCGACGAACTGTACTTATCGTTCATCGAGGAGCTGTACATATCGTTTATCGAGTAGCTGTACATATCGTTCATCAGTGAACTGTACTTATCGTTCATCGAGGAACTATAGATATCGTTCATAGAGGCGCTGCACATATCGTTCATCGATGATCTCTACAAATCGATCATCGAGGATCTGTACATATCGATCATCGAGGATCTGTACATATCGATCATCGAGGATCTGTACATATCGATCAACGAGGAACTGTACAAACCGTTCATCGAGGATCTGTACATATCGATCAACGAGGATCTTTACATATCGTTCATCGATGAATTGTACATATCGATTATCAATTAACTGTACTTGCCGTTCATTGATGAATTGAACATATCGTTTATCTAGGAAATGTACATATCGTTCATCGAGGAACTGTACATATCGTTCATCGAGGAACTGTACATATCGTTTATCGAGGATCTGTACATAGCTTTTATCGATAAACTGTACTTATCGTTCATCACGGATCTGTACATATCGTTAATCGAGGCGCTGCACACATCGGTTATCGAGGATCTGTACATATCGTTCATCGAGGAGCTTTACATATCGTTCAACTAGGAGCTGTACATATCGTTTATCGAGGAACTGTATATATTCTTCATCGAGGAGCTGTACATATCGTTTACTTTTCGTTCATCGAAGAACTGTACATATCAATCATCGAGGTTCTGTACATATCTATCAACCAGGATCTGTACATACCGTTCATCGATGAACTGTAAATACCGTTTATCGAGAATCTGTACATATCGTTCATCGAGAAACTGTACATATCGTTTATCGAGGAAATGTACATACCGTTCATCGAGAAACTGAACATATCGTTCATCGAGAAACTGAACATATCGTTCATCGAGGAACTGAACATATCGTTTATCGAGGAACTGTACATATCGTTTATCGAGGAACTGTACATATCTTTCATCGATGAACTGTAAATACCGTTTATCGAGGATCTGTACATACCGTTCATCGAGAAACTGTACATATCGTTTATCGAGGAAATGTACATACCGTTCATCGAGAAACTGAACATATCGTTCATCGAGAAACTGAACATATCGTTCATCGAGGAACTGAACATATCGTTTATCGAGGAACTGTACATATCGTTTATCGAGGAACTGAACATATCGATTATCGAGGAACTGAACATATCGTTTATCGAGGAACTGAACATATCGTTTATCGAGGAACTGAACATATCGTTTATCGAGGAACTGAACATATCGTTTATCGAGGAACTGAACATATCGTTTATCGAGGAACTGAACATATCGTTTATCGAGGAACTGAACATATCGTTTATCGAGGAACTGAACATATCGTTTATCGAGGAACTGAACATATCGTTTATCGAGGAACTGAACATATCGTTTATCGAGGAACTGAACATATCGTTTATCGAGGAACTGAACATATCGTTTATCGAGGAACTGTACATATCGTTTATCGAGGAACTGAACATATCGATTATCGAGGAACTGAACATATCGTTTATCGAGGAACTGAACATATCGTTCATCGAGGAACTGAACATATCGTTTATCGAGGAACTGTACATATCGTTTATCGAGGAACTGTACATATCTTTCATCGATGAACTGTAAATACCGTTTATCGAGGATCTGTACATACCGTTCATCGAGAAACTGTACATATCGTTTATCGAGGAAATGTACATACCGTTCATCGAGAAACTGAACATATCGTTCATCGAGAAACTGAACATATCGTTCATCGAGGAACTGTACATATCGTTTATCGAGGAACTGAACATATCGTTTATCGAGGAACTGAACATATCGTTTATCGAGGAACTGAACATATCGTTTATCGAGGAACTGAACATATCGTTTATCGAGGAACTGTACATATCGATTATCGATGAACTGTATATATCGTTCATAGAGGAGCTATACATGTCATGTTATACCATTGGAAGTTCATCTAACCAGGTATAAACGTTTTAGGTATATTTATTATCATTTGATAGCCACTGGTAGTTAGTTTAACCAGGTAGAAAGAAGTATTAGCTATATTAATTAACATGTGATACACTTTGGTAGTTTGTCTTACAAGGTATAAAATTTAAGATACATTAATTATCATGTGGTACCATTTGAAATTGATATTATTATGTAAAAAAAAAAAATAGAAATATTTATAATCAACTGGTAACCATTGGTAGATGATCTTACCAGGTATAAACAGTCTTAGGTATAACTATCATCATGTGGTTCCATTGGTAGTTGGTCTTACCTGGTATAAACCCTCCCGTGTTCTCTAATGAGATAATCACACAGTAGTTTTCACGCTATTAGCAATACCTCCTACCGCAATCTTATAATCAACATTTAAAAAAGACACAGGTCGCCAATCATTTTAGTAAAACTTTGACTACAGTTGACCCGTTTCTAAAACCTTTTTTCGATCATTTAAAAGAGGTTCATCAATATTTGTTTTAATAATTTAGTTCAGCATTCAAACCTTTTAGCTTTGCTTCCAACTATTCTTCTAGACGAATCCTCATTTTTTCTAACGAGCAGTACCTAAAAGTTATCACCCTTATTATCGACTTGTTTGTGTTGAGAAAGTATTGGAAAATAGGTTATTTTATATTCTGTACTTATTTAAGGTGTCTGCAATACTTTTTTAACTCTTTTTCTGCACATATGTAGCATCATGTAGTAGATATTTATGAAAATGTCCAAGAACCTTTAACCTAAAACGGCACTCAATCAGAGGATATCAAAATTGTCCAACCTTGCTGCTTTTTCTCGGGGCCTCTTCAGCTATTTATTTCGGGATTTATTTCCCTTCGTACGTTTATAATTTCTATTTATAATTTCGAACAATTTTGAATGACTTTTAGGAATTGATTAAATTTCATCGTGTTCAGGTTATCATTCAGAGGTATTTTCCAGTCCCCGCACACTATAACAGAATTACTACTAATGCCTATTGGATTCGGACCTCTGGTAGACCAAGGGAAACAACTCCTATGAAACCACATGCCACAGTTACATGTAGGTGGGATTGTTTAAGATTATTTTTTAATTAAGATGATATTTAAGTGTATAAATTTTAGGTGGCCACACTGACGTGAAACAGTGGAACATGTATTTTTTAATTGGAGACCTTTTGTTCAAGTGTATACCAATTCTTGCATCATACATTCCGCCTTCCTACAAAATTATTGGTGTTTGTCCCTTTTTTATACCTGATTTTTTCTTTCACCTACATTCACCAAGCGTCTGATAGTTATGTAGTCGTTCATTCTCACTTATCATGCGCTAATACATATATAGTAAAAATGGAAAATGAACTTTGCATTGCGAACATTTTGTTATTTTGTCTCAAAAGAGTTACATGTGTAGGATAATAAATCGAAAGGGTTCTGTTTACTTTTCACCAGTTTTGTGTCCATTCCCAACAGGTCATTGCCAGTAAAACAGATACGTGATCTAGTACTTCTTCAGAACAAAATGTTTTTCTTCTTCAAAGAGGTATGGCGGAAAACTGCCCGTATTTCCCTAAGTCGGCATTTATGAAAACGGGGAAAAAAATTAAGGAATAAAACATTTCGGGTAGCAAAAATCCATACAAAAGATACAAAACCAATTGAATTTGAATTTTTAAACTACTGAAAAATTGGATATTGCTAATATGATACTGCAAATATAGCCATATACACTATATCTATGAAAGTGATGGGGTTTCCCGGACTTAAAAAATATACTTTCAACACTTTCCCATCCGAGGACCAACTTTTGAATAAACTTGTTGTGACCGTGATGTAATTTGCAAAAACAAATCGTATTACGGAAAAGTGGTCCTCCTTTGGGAAAGTGCTCAAAATAATGAAAAACAGGGGTGATCAAGTTTCTCTAAACTGCGACCGGTCTTTCTCGGGTTAAATAAGTTTGTAATAGCCAATATTATATGTTCTATGTAGCCGAATGTGTAACGCAGAGTTTACTTGCGACTAGAAAATAAACGGTGCAGGTTCGAATCCTCCTTCAGTTTTTTTGTTTTTTTAATATTTAGGAAAGTGCTCATTTTCCTTAATAAGGCAATAGTGTTTTTTTTAAATCGATGGAAAATTTTGTTTTCATTTTAATGACATACCTATTGATTTATCAGTTTTGTTAGTGATAATTTCTTCACTATTGAGTGCCACATACTTTTATCGAAGCATGTCAACAAATCCCTGTACAGTACAGCTACGCTTTGTAGGTAAGACTATTTTTGATGAAATTTATGAATTGTTTTACCCTCCGACTGGCAATAGTAATTATATCAAGTGCTTAAACACCAACAAATAATGCCGAAATACGAAATATGTGGTCTGTTTACAATAATCTATTCTTCGACACGGGATTCCGATATTGTTGATCGTATATCAATAAATAAACTTATCTATTTAAAAAAATATATAAAACAATGTTTTTCAACTTAATCACTCTTGTTGGCCCGGATGTTAGCGCGCGGGGGGCTTATTGTGGGAGGAAACCGGAGTATCCGGAGAAAAACCTAGCGGTCGGGCAGGTTCGGCTATACCTTTTCACGTCTGATCAGGGAATCGAACCCCGACCGCCTTGGTGAAAGACAAGTGCGCTATTCACTGCACCACCCGACCACCAAATCGTATATGAAAATAGGCATTTGGTCTTGAAAGGAAATCATTCAAAAACAATATTTATTTATTTATTTGAACTTCAAACTTTTGAACACTTTCATGGGTTTTGTTTAAGAAAAGTATTTTTTCGTCGACTAATACATATCTACAGTACAAAACATTCGTTCTTTAGCATCACAACAAAGATACTACCTCGCCTTTATCTCTTTAAAGTTGAGTATCATATTGTAACGTATATGTTACCTTGCCAGCCAGAGATACAAATCAAATTTTACAGCATCTTCAATCGAAATGGTATATGTACTTATTTTGATTAACTACTATTAATTTGATCTATATTTGAGAAGAAAAAAAAATCGTTAAGGTGTGTTGCATAAAACAAGGATATATATCGAACACAACTTCACAAAAGCTCCAGACGTCTTTAACTTATACCGCAAAAAGTGTGTACGCTAGCGTACATGTCATTTTTTTCAATCGTTACTCCCATTCAAAACTTAAACAGATACGTTACCATTCCAACAGATACGTTACTCATTATATTGGTCAAGTGTAACACTCATGCTACTTAACATTATCACTAAAACAAATTTTAAATCGATGTAATGATCACTTGTGATCAACGATATGCACCTATCTCAAATGTTCACATAACCAAGTCGATTTTATCTGAGAAAATAATGCACCAAAACAGAAACGGGACCAAAGAGAATATATACGTTACATATTTTTCTAAATGATGTGATCCCTGATCCTCACATATCCCACCCTTTTCTTTCATAAAAATCTATTTATAGTAGTTAAATTTATTTAAACATCTACAATAACGTACACAAATTAACCATTATTATATATGCATTCATACCTTTCGATTTCCTAAGATTTGAAGATATTCCCCATGAAAACCAAGCCATCTCTAATTACATTGTTCCCATCAAAATTCCATGAAACAAAACTAGAATCTAAAGTATCATTGTTAGAAGGTACGATTATAGAACCATTTACAACGTATCTATTTATAACGTATCTGGTCGGCAAAACTGTTTACGTCGGCAAAATTAAATTCACTCGGTGTTCGCTTTAAATTTACACATTGTACAATAATGGTTGACTTCAGTTTTATAGTGTAAGGTTTAAAGAAGGTTCCCATGACAATGAGTACAGTTTTATTAGACAAATACAGGTCACGTATCTATTGAAAATTTAACGTACAAACCACGAATACCAAGTTTCATGCAGGAAACTTGATGCTTACGGAGTTAATGTCGATTGATGTATATGCGATATAAGATACCTTTAGTCAATATACAAAGATTTTTTAAACTTGTATTCACCAATAATAAATGCTTGTATTGTGGGTGTTTTGTTAAGTAACGTATCAAGCAAGACATTTTGCGACAGTAGATAATCGCCAAAAAAAATTACTTTAGCTTAAATTATTGATATTGAATTAATTAAGTTTTGTTTAGACATAAGTTAACTTAAGCTATTAAGGAAAACATATGAATTTAGACTAAACTGAAAGAAAGCTTTTTGTATCAGAAAAAGTGACGCGACAACGATTATTCGAGGATATTGGCATGTTCATGTACACTTTATGAAAAATGTACCGTACGTTTTCATTCAAATTTTTGTTTGTTTTTGGAAAACATAACAATGTTGAAACAGTGAACTATAGTTTTGATGTTTAGGCTATATTATATGTGATGGAAGGATCATGAAACATGATTTTCGGTTAATGGCGCATGATAAGTGAGAATGGGCGTATAGTGTATGATGGTGGATTGTCATGTGCTGAATTTGGGTCTTTTTGTCATCTGATTACGATGTTGCACTGTGAATGTATAGTCTTTAATGGTTATATACTAATACGAAAGGCGCTGAATTTTTAAAAGATACATATGATTAAATGTGTTTCGCATCGTTCTCTGTACAGAATTATGACCCTTTATTCATTTTAAAACGCGATGTTTAAGAAAATCGGCACAGGAAGAAAACTTTTGTGCATAGCATTTTTTGAAACACATTGTCTTATATATTTAGCTCACGAATTAAAGTAAATTTCGTTTTCCTTTTTCAACATTTTCTGATTTAATATTTTACTCTCTGGAGTGATATAGTATAACTGTACTGTTTTCTTACTATATTTCAATATTTTATTGCGAGAAACACTTGTAAACCTCGATGTGTTAATAACCTATAAATGTTTTAATAATTAATATTAAATGTTAAAACTCCCCCGCGGTTACGTGAGGACTGCTGTCAAAATGCACGTGACGAGTGTGTACTGTTTCGCCTTTCCGATACTCTTGTTCCAGTTTACGATGAAAGTGGACCTAATACTACTGCAGTCCAACAATAACTCTAGATTTATGTAATTCTGGTTTTAAAATTGAATCATATTATATGTTTTATCGAGATATAGTAA
Organism: Mizuhopecten yessoensis; assembly: GCF_002113885.1. NCBI lineage: Eukaryota > Metazoa > Mollusca > Bivalvia > Pectinida > Pectinidae > Mizuhopecten > Mizuhopecten yessoensis. Next base: position 110,675 of record NW_018406576.1, on the reverse strand, counting down.
GTCATTTTTGTTACAACAAATTACGGTTCATATCGGTAGACAAAACATAATCAAATTACCAAAAATCAACCGTAAAATACTGATAACAGATTCTCCATCGACTTCGTCTCAAACATATCGGAGTTGGTTTTTTTTGCTGTTTTATCCATTTTGCTTCAATGCTTTTAGTTAGTCACTATGCTTGTAAATGTGTATGTGTATGTGTATAAAATTTGTATCTGCTATTTGTGTGGCTTCGCTTTTCTTTTGTGTAAATTGTATGTGCTGCTTATAATTCATCGTTTTATTTCTTGTAATTTCATTTCAAATCTGGTTTGTATGTTTTCTTTGCAATCTGTGCTATTTATATATGCTTGTATTTATCTATATGTGCTGTAATTATGTAATTTGTGTGATAAGTGTGGTTTTCCAGAATGTTTTAAGTTATCTAGGAATTTATAATTAACCATGATCATAAAGGATGGGGCACTGTAGCCACCTTGTTTTGACTGTTTGCCAATTTTTTTACCCGAATGGATGTGCCAAAAGTTATCCTCCTGAAATTTTCATTTTGGAATCACACTACCAATCTTTTATATGTTTATCAATGTGTGTTTTTAACAGTGTCGTATATTTGCATGCTTGTTATGTTTTATATAATGCTAGCTCCGTTTTTATTTGTTATATAGTCGGTTGTAAAAGCCCTACATGTGCTTGTGATGCCTTGTTTAACCATATACCGACTTTTAAATAAAATTTACTTGAACTTGAACTTGAGAGCAATTATCCATCTTCCCAACGATACTAAGCATTTTATTGCACATCAACTGGAAATGTTGTTTATGATGCAAGAAAGTTAAGTGGGGTCGATTAGGAGCTTTTCTCCCTTCTCGTGTATATCTTCATATTGGGAGTGGCATTTTTACCGAAAGTGCAAAACGTGTAAAATTACTCGAAACACCATAGTTAGGTCTAAATATAGCTATAACAAATTAGTATGTCCCTGTGGTACCTGGTACTACTCGTTTTGGTTTCCTGAAATCATTGTTTATAGTAGGACAATATAAAGTACATGTACGTTCTGGAAGTAACAAGTATCCGCCAAGTGATGAAGGCAATAGGTTCTGTCAAAAGGCCGGGACATACCAAAGACATTAAAATGGCGATTGCTATTCTCTGCTTAACGTTCAGCATTAAGGGTAAACGCGACGACTGGTTTACCTGGTGTCAGTATAATGTGACCAAGTGGAATACTGTGCTGGGTGCTTTCAGCAGGATACCGGCATCAGATTGCCGCTATCGTAAGGAGGCAAATACCCCAACATACATTGTACCGTCTCCAGCACACATACTCACATACAACACACGTGGAGGCACGTCCTTAAATGACATAAGCTGTTATAGGACGTTAAACAAAACAAAACAAAACCAAAACATGTCTAAAATATAACAAAAACAATCTACGATAGGATACTTAATGAAGACTTTCATTTAATGCGTTAAGGATAATCAAACACATAAGAAATATAACTTTTTTTTGAAATCATATTTTCGGCTCAACTTGGTTGTATGGATTGTTTCCAGTAGTGTGTAGCACTATATACCACAGCTGTTATAGGTTGGACAGGCGGCCAGGTTGTTCTCAAGGTAGTCCTGTAGCGAGCTCTGTATTGTCACGCAGTCTCCTAAAATGTTTAGATTGTGACTAATTGTTCCATAACCTCCATTTTTCCAGTCGTACAGCCATCGTAATGCACAAGTGCACTCGATTTTATTGAATCTGAAGTCGAGAGTGAGATCATGATTAACAAGCCTTAAGATTTTCAGGCCGCACGGAATCCTGGTGAGATTAGTGTTCCGCATCTCGACCAAGTTGATGTTTTCCGACTTGGTGAAGGCGTTGTCGGAGAGGTAGATAATCGGATTGTCGTTCAGCTTTAGTTCCTTCAGATTGGTGAGTTCCTGCAAGTCCTTTCGTTCAATGGTGTGGATACCGTTTTCAGAAAGGTCTACTGATTCGAGCGAACTAATATACTGAAGCGTGCCAGGGATTCGGGTGATTCCGGAATTGCGAAGACTTAGATGTGTGATCTTGTGGATCGATTTCGCGGATTCCTCACTCACAAACTTCAGGTTATTTCCGTTCATGGAAATTTCTGTAAGACTTCGAAATACCCCGAGGATATTTGGGAACATTGTTATGTTATCATCGTCGAGTGAAATTTTGGACAGGTGTGTAAGATATGTACTCACTATTGGGACATTCATACCGAAGTCTCCGATCAGATGGTTATGATTTAGGGAGAGCTCCGTGAGGTAGTTCAGTCGACCCACCGCAAGGGGTACAGAGTACAGGTACGTGTTGCTAATGTTGAGCTTCCGTAGCGTGTTCTCGAAGCCGTAAAAGGAATTGATAGGCATAAGAGAAAAGTCTGCTCCAGTACAGTTCAACTCCTCAAGTCTTGGAAAATGCTTAAGTGTCGTCGGCCAAGTGTCAATATCCGGTGTAGACCCAAACGCAAATCGCACCAGTGTATTACCTATCTGCTTCATGGTCTCAATGTGATTAGCATCTTCAAACCCCGAGATGCCATTAAAGGAGACGTCAAGCCCCTTTAATGCTGTGATGTGTCTCACGGCTTTGGGAATTTCGGCAAGGAAGTTGTGGCTCAGGTCAAGGTCATTCACAAGTAAGCCGCCAAACGCGTTCTCTTCAAAATCAGTATTTCTGAGTTTGGAATGTGTGATGGTAAGTCTATCTACCGTTAACGACTGGAACGTATTGTTGCGGATGACAAGGCCATGACTGTTAGTAATTGTAAGGATATCCAGCTCTACTGGTGCACTGAGAGCGGGCCAGGAGGTCAGATTTTGACAAAGAAGGTCACCTTTTACACAGGAACATTTGTCGGCTGGATACACGGAGTTGTCATTGGGCGGACAGACGTCGACAGCGCCCTCTGTCAGCGTCAAAAAGCAAGCGACCACGAACACCTGAAATGTAGAATAAACATAGAGTGTTCAATGAAGGTACCTGTAATTTGATTTAAGAAGACAAATAACTTTTTAGCTCGTGGCTAATGATTATTTATTCATTTCTGACAAAAAAAACCACTTTTGCATCAAACACACCGTTGCGCGGTAATATCATCGCCAAGCAACTTCTACCAATCAGGAGCTACATGTAGAATAACAAACACAGCGACAAACTTTGCGGTCATCGTCTATTGTTTAAGGTTATACGGTAATAACTTAATCTTGCTTGTAACAAACATTTTCATTGGCTTAAACATTTATAGTATCAGTCCATAACGTAAAAAAGACGTCACCATTTGTAACGTCGCTTTTGATTGGTTGATCCAGCAGCGCAATAATTTCTAAGAGAAAAGAGTCCATCAATAAAAGTCGATTTCCACAGGTATTGTGTATAGTAGATTAAATTATAAGGATTAATTTTAATTTATTGTTCATGTTATGGAGCTATAACACAAAAAACCGGAGTGTACTCTCATCATAAACTGCTTCGCGGTTTATTTAGAGTACACTCCGTTTTTTTGTGTTATATCTCCATAACATGAAAAATGTATTCAAGTTAATCCTTAATAACCTGGAAAATCTGCCATTAGGGCAATAGCCAAAAATATTTATTTTTTACCACGAGCTTAAATGAGACAAGAATGAAGTGGGAACAATTATGATATTCTTTTTTTTAAATGTTTTACTGAATAAGATAAAATAATAGTTACCACGAAATAAAGTCGGAAAAAAACAAAGAAAAGCGTCCTCATGTTAAAAATTAAATCATCAAGTCGTGACATTATCTCAACGAACTGGTGTAACACATGATATACGTGATTATGACACAAGGAATAAGCTATGTTTATATATTAGGTTAGTCTACACAGTTTACCGTATAGCCCCCAAAATAAACAGAGCTATTTCTTATAATTAATGTTTGAAGACAGTTAACTCATTTAAGTTCATAGTTAACGAATATTTATAAACTTCTGACAAAGAACAGAAACAAAAGAAGTGTACACAAGCAATTAATCAAATTAGAGTTTAGAGTTTCAAATACCGCGCCAAACATTGTATTCTTAAAGAAGTTGCATTACCAAAAGGTCAACATGTACATTAATTTTTCATCGTCTAAACTTTCATCAGCTTTGGATTTCCATTTGTTGAGAATATGAACGAAATAATTAACAATTTTGAAAATCTGATTATAGTCTGTACATAATTTAATTATGCATTGCCACTTAGAAAAGAAACAATAGATAATGCATTTATGTCGAATCAACAATAATTTTCCAGACAACCAACCCGAGTTCAACGCCCTTTTTCTGCAACGGATTACTTTTTCACAACGCGTGCCGATTTATAACTAGTTACAGACAGAAACTGTTTTTATTTGACATCATTATCTGTCAAACCTCGGTGACAGTTACAAAATTTGAAATTCAGTCCGGTGTTTCAGGATGGAACAGGAATTGAGGCTACATATCATATAACGACAATATCTTAGTTAAATCAAAGAATTATAATGTTTTGTTTTTTGGGGGTGGTTTCTAACTAACTTCTCTATACATTTAATTAGACTTTTGGTTAAATATTCATATGCACTTTTTTCTATACCAAATACCAAACACCTTTTTAGCAACTTTTCTCAAAAATTCTTTTTGTGCCCTGACGGAAACACGCAGAGAATTTAATTAATGTGGGAGGAAGCTGGAGTATCCGGAGAAAACCCGTGTGGTCGGGCAGGTGACCGGGATTGAATCCGGCCATCTTGGTGAAGACGAGCGCGCTATCCACTGCGCCACCCTACCCATCATGTACGTTACGCACAAGAACAAATATCTACTTTAGCTTTGACTGGAAGAAAATGGCGTCATTGATGCAAAAAATATATTGTGAATACATTTTTAACAGTCAGTCTTAATCTCATTAGAGCTTATATTTTATTGTTATTTCCAAACTCGCCGATTTTAAATGAAGTTTGTCTTATCTCATTCTGAAAGCAGTATTCTGAATCAGTAAATATCAGAGATCAACAAAAGCTACGCTCTTTTAATTTAAGGCTTTGCCTTTTCATATCAGTGACCTTTCGGGGTCATTGTTCTTGGCGTCATTTTATGACATTTTGAGGTCAGTCAGTGTCGTTGACGTCATATGAAAATGAGAAATGTGCGGAGATTTTACAACTTTAATAGAAGAGCAGCTGTTTTTACGGGATAAAGGTAATAAACAAGAAATAAAATCCATCCCTGATGTGAGGTAAAGATAAGGTCATCCAAACCATTGGGATAAAATATCCCTTGGGTTTGAATTACCTTATCCATACCTCACCTCAGGGATTGATTATATTAGTATTACAACCCATTTAACGTGACGTGACGTCACAATGGCTCAACTTTAACGTGACCACACGCGAATTTTAAAAATTTCGATGCCGCAATGCGGAAAAGGAGTCAAGATGAAATTAAAACCTATACTGCGATATATTTACCGTACACGTTAGATGTATGAGATTGTTTTTATCTGCGCAAACATAGCTTGAAAATATGGGGTATGCTTAATCTCGCTGACATATTCGTTTTCGTCTTAAAAGCTAAGGGGAAAGGTTGATATTTTCAAAATGGTAGCCCGTCCAAACGCATTTCATGGTTTCTGAGCTTATTCTGGTAGTTGAAATGAGAGTGAAATACTCTTTCATGCCCAAGGGTGTAGAAAAGTGAAATTCCACCCTCGAGACTTTTAAATTTGGCAAAACCTTCGGCAAACCCTCGGGTTTTAACAAATTCGAAATTCCCTCGGATGGAATTTCCCTGTCCTACATCCCTGGACATTTTGAAATGTATCTTAGCTAAAACTGTATTCTTATGTGTTAGAAAACGACGGGCGTCCACACAATCGTATCTGGTCTTAATGAATGTGTTAATCGTTTTAACTGTGATATTGATGTACTGTATGTATAATGTATAATTTTCCACCTTGTTGCATATTATTTTCATTATACTGAACATTATAAAGTTGTATAGCAAAAATGAACTTGCTACAAATTAAAAAGGCGACACACTGACGATTTAAGTGATCAATCGAGCATCAAAAAAGTGAAATTTGCTTTTATGAAGCGCAAGAAATACACAGAAATACACATTTTCAAAATGGTCGCCGAATTGGTCATTTCTTTTAATTCAAAGACATTTTTTAGGTGCATATTTGCTATAAAAGTTGTTCATATTTTGTTAAAAATTACAGAAAAAACCTTACACGACATCAAACCGAGACTTGAACGTGATTGAAATCTCAGAAGAGTACACCTTAAATAAGTCCCCCTTTTATAAGATATGAAACGGTTACGGTACAATTTCATCATTCTCCGACAAGTACAAATGAACGAAATTCGTTTCGAGTTTCAGAAATCTTTCTCATCATATGAAGAAGACATTTTGCGAATATTACGATTACTACGTTTGTTTTTAGATCATTATTTTAGTCTTAAACTCCTTTACCTCGGCTTTACACATGTACAATTGTATCTCTATTACTACATCATGATGACGCCATCGATGACCTGACCTTGGTTAGGATAATGAGAGGATTGAATGTGTTAATTGTTTTAACTGTAATATTGATGTATGTATACTGTGATAATACTTGATTGCATTGTTGTTATTTTAGTAATATCTTCATGCGCTTAATAGTTTAAAAAACAATTATATCTATTATATAATAATTACACGTACACTGTGATATTGTTTAAATGAATGAACATAATCTATAAATAGTTTAATAGTTTAAATGCTATGTTGTATATAATTGTGTTATATATTACGTTGATAATGGTGTCTCATAGGTGAACACTGGCCGGACATTTCTTATGAATAGTTCTTAAACATTGTAAAGAGTATTTTATAATACATGTATGTAGGGAAATGTGTGACACATTAAAACAATATTTGTTATTTATCATTATTATTATTGTTATAATAGATTAAAAAATCTTAAGGATGTAAACCTCTGAAATTTCCTGTATTAAACTTTTTTCTCATACAGTGTATGCATCTTTGGAGAAGGGAGTTTATGGCAGAGCAGAAAATGCAAAATGAATTATGTGTCCGTGTTCTCGTTTTTGTGCTATGATTGGTCAAAGGTGCCACTTTGACATATTATGTGATTTTAAGTAAATTTTGCTGTTTTGACCATTTGCAGGTGAAATTCATAAAATATCTTCCAAGTGTGTTATCAGATGTCTATGAATGTTTACAGAATTGACAAAAATAGTAATTTTCTTTTTAATTATGGAAGTTAAATTTCTTTAACTTATTCTTTTAACTCAGAACATCAATTAAAGTTACCCCTGCCCCATATATTTTAATGACAAAATATTAATTTTCATTTTTCATTTTATTGTGTGTAGATTTAACACTTTTTATAAAAAGTTCTGGGGTACATGTACGTGTGCTTCTTTTTTGTCCCATCTTTATTTGTGTTATTTTTCACTATTTCGGGGTAAAAAATCAAAAGTGCTTCAGATGCACTAAATATTAAATATGTAAAAAAATTAGTAAAAATGTATAATTTTCCACCTTGTTGCATATTGTTTTCATTATGCTGAACATTATAAAGTTGTATAGCAAAAATGAACTTGCTACAAATTAAAAAGGCGACACACTGACGATTTAAGTGATCAATCGAGCATCAAAAAAGTGAAATTTGCTTTTATGAAGCGCAAGAAATACACAGAAATGCACATTTTCAAAATGGTCGCCGAATTGGTCATTTCTTTTAATTCAAAGACATTTTTCAGGTGCGTATTTGCTATAAAAGTTGTTCATATTTTGTTAAAAATTACAAAAAAACCTTACACGACATCAAACCGAGACTTGAACGTGATTGAAATCTCAGAAGAGTACACCTTAAATAAGTCCCTCTTTTATAAGATATGAAACGATTACGGTACAGTTTCATCATTCTCCGACGAGCACAAATGAACGAAAATCGTTTCGAGTTTCAGAAATCTTTCTCATCATATGATGAAGACATTTTGCGAATATTACGATTACTACGTTTGTTTTTAGATCATTATTTTAGTCTTAAACTCCTTTACCTCGGCTTTACACATGTACAGTTGTATCTCTATTACTACATCATGATGACGCCATCGATGACCTGACCTTGGTTAGGATAATGAGAGGATTTGGAATTCGTTTTAAATATTCATGCGAAGTTTGCGAAAATCATCCAGATATGTTCGTTTTAACTCGGCAGGGCCTTGGCAAAATGCATTATCTTTGACTTTTGTCACGGATCTTCAATAGAATGGTTATTCATTGAAAACCGAAAACAAGTTAGTAATTTTATCCGCCGATTTGGTTTGATTTGTAATGCAGAATATGGTTTTCAGAAGATCCGATACCACAAACTGATCCATTCTTCCTGTTACACTTTGAGCTTTGATATCAAGGCATAGTGGCAGATGTCAAAAAAAAGATGTTATGTCAAAGATTTAAAACAGTATAATTGAATTATATTACATGCTATTTGTCAAAATAATACCTGTCAAACAGACACTTTAAACGTGTCAGTTACCTATTGACACGCGACAATCACATACCAGGTGGCACGCGCCAAGCACCTACCATATAATAGATGTCAAACACACGCCATATGATAATTATAAAACACATAACATATGACACGTGACAAGCACTGCCATGTGGCACGTGTCAAGCACCTACCATAGGATACATGTCAATCACACATATCGTATGATGATTGTTAAACCAATAACATATGACACGTGACAATTACATACCACGTGGCATGCGCCAAGCACCTACCATATGCTACATGTCAAACGACACATCATATGAAATTTGTCAAAAAATCACAATATGAATGATTTTTTCAACAAAATCTTAACAATTGACACACTTCAAATGAATAGGTCATACCAAATATGTCCGACATTAACATATCAGCTGATCATCACTCTAGGCATGGCCAACATGCTTAGGGGACAGACAGATATAAAGTATCAAATGGTGCTAGCGATCGATACATAATCTCATTGGTACTATATCTAGAAATACATCTTTGCGAATAAGTCGCTGGAAGAAAAATAGTAAGAATTAGCACACACGAAAATGAAGTGACTGGCAGTATAAATAATGAAAAATAATTGATAATAAAACTGTACACGATTAGAAGGTTGAAGATTATTTCTGATAATACCATAAAATATGACAGTAACATAGAAGAAATGCTTACTTGCAAGTGTTGGGTAAACAATACGATTTATGTACTTTGTATTAAAGTTAATTAAGCATAGTTTTAGTAAACTTCGTAATAAAGTCGATTTATTTTTCTGTCATTTTGAATTAAATATCAACCAGCCGACAGAAAAAAAATATCCTCAAACGCCACCGTACACTTTCTACTTTATTGTTTCAGATTTCACGTGGACTGTACTTACGTAGACAAGTATCTTCATGACGAGGATTTGAAGAAATACTGAAAAATAAACAAAACGTAAATAAATTGAAAAATATTTGATTATTTTGTTCCAAGTTAAATCAAGTAAAAATAAAAAGTATGTACATGTCGCTTATCGCATTTTCGTTTAGACAAGAAACATTGCAGACTGACACTTTTAATTGCCTCGCCCCTGTTTCCTCTCCAGTTCGTGTCTTTTCGCTCCTTTCATCCTCATATCCCTCTTTCACACTCGTACTCTCCTCTGCTTTTTTTTTTACTTCTCCTTCCTTTCAATATTGCGAACCAATCCTTACACAACTTTTGGAAAAGATTTAATGTAAGCGCTGAGCTTTTTTTGCGATCCCTCTTCAAGTGCATGTATGTTATAACTACACTGTATGTTTGATTATTGAATACAATACTTTGTAAACTAGACCTAACCCCCTCTCCATAACCCCTTACCCCCGGATATGCATCAAAAAAGTGTATACTTACGTGTATATTGCTGAACACACCGACAATCTGTCCGAACTGCCAAGAGGACTTTGGGAAACACTAGATAAAGGATATCTGTCACAGGTCAGAGTTCAACTTCGGTGTTATAGAGGTTGTAACGAACTTGTAATCTGACGGGAAATTCCCTTCACACGAGTCCATATACCTAACAGGAAGTCTTAGGTTACAGGTTTAACACCATCTGGGTTAGTGTTTTCTTCCCTTAGATATTAGTAATAAGGAGGACAGAAGGATGGTGAGATTGGCGAGATAGCGGAGGAGGAATATATAGAAAGATATACATCCTTTATATAGGGATTAAAGGCGAAAGCGGATAGAGAGATAAAAAAAAATGTTTTTTTTTTTGTATTTCATATTCTTTCAACAAATATGTTAATTTAAGAACGAACCATCTGGGCCTACGTGGGGCAGTCGCCATATATTTGTCGCAGGTCAGTGGTTTTTTCCGGGTACTGCGGTTCTTCTCTATTACAAAATCGTAAACACGGCCAGACGCCTTATACCACTCGGCCATCTCAGCCCCCTAACGGAGATGGAGAGATGTGATGAGAGAGAATCTGAGGAGAGAGAACGAGAAGGAAAAATACAATGAGATTATACATAGAAGTTATATGATAGACAGAAGGACGAGATAGAAATATATTTCAGTGTTTCGGGGCTTTGATCTGGGTATATTTAGGATTTAATGGGTGATATTGTGACCATCATACAGCGGGGTACAGTGACTAAATACACTCTAACCGTATAGTATCACTACGTCACGGCTGGTCACGAGTCTATCCTGTTATATACACTTAATATGAACATTATTGATTCTCTGGTCGTTGTATAATAATTTACCTCACAATGCCTTATCTTCATTCTAATACAACTTTTACATACCGCATGAAATACAAACAAGGTTTAACACTAAGAAAAATTACATAACATTAGACATAACTTCGGCTACGGACAGTAAATTCATGTACGAAATGTACCTCAGAAAAATATATACTTTATTTTTAAATTTTCCAGAACGTGCTAAAACCTAAAACCATTATCTGTCAGAATTTAACACGGAAACACCCAATCGCCCAGTTTATACCGTGAAAGAAATAGACGTGCACTTACCACTATTCAAAAATTATAGATATACCTGTTTTTATTTATATTTTTTGGAAAAAGAAAATCGTATCCCTTTATTTCCACTTTCCACATTGAACATAAAAATACTAGTGTCGTCAGCTGTTAAATGGCATCTTCTAAAGAAAATCTCAAAAGTCACTCTTATTCCAGTTACTTTCTGATTTCACAAAATAATTACCAAGACGAGATAGAAAGAGATGTTTGAGAATATCGCTTCTCGTACTCATTCTTTTATCGCTAACAGGCAGTGACACGGATATCGGCAAGTAAAACTAATTTGAAGGAGTTGCGTCCCTTCAATTAAATGTATATGGAATCGTTTATAGTTAAGATCTCACATTTATTCAACACAAGACTTTATCATATGATTAAATTGATTTATTTCGGTACCGTTAAAGCGAATAAAACTACTTACCAATCAGTATTTTTCAATAAGCTTTTATTTACATAAGATTGAACGTCATTTTTTTTCAATTTCGTGCTAGTATTTCTTGAAGTCAGTGGGCTTCATGGAATGCGTCTGTAACCGTTTTGCGTTCAAACCGGCATGAACATTGATAAAATATCGTTTAATTCTTATATTTTTATTCTAAGTTTTCAGTTATAATTGACCTAAATATTGGTATTGCCTTATACTTCCGATATTGAATTGTGTGTGTCGTAAGTGTTAACGAGATTCCTGTAACAGCCTAACGTCACCAAAAAGTCTCATGGTATTCGAGGCTAGAGGAACAGCTTCAAGATAATGCAGATCAAAATGCTTTAATATTTTTGTGAGCGCAATTTCTTCTGGTAATGCTTACAGGGGAACTTGCAGTGGAAATGTTAATATATAGAGAGAAACCGGTAATTACATTACAACTAGATATTCTGATTACTTTTCTAAAGTTTAAAGTGTAAGTTTTTGTGTAGAGTGGAAACTGGTTTAAGCGTACAAATATAAAGCGCTGATCCACTTAGCATGATATACTTGTATACGTTCAGTGTAATACATATCAAATCAGTAAAAGATAAATACCGTAATTATAAGACATATAAATCCAATATAAGACATACATTCAGTATGAGACAGATACGGTTGACAAAAGACACAAATAAATGAATGTAAGACAAATAAATAAATGCAGTGTAATACATATGCATTCAGAATTTAAAAAAAACAGTCGTTATCAGAGACATATATTCAGCACAAGGCTGAACTGTACATATCGATCATCGAGGCGCTGTACATATCGTTCATCGAGGCGCTGTACATATCGATCATCGAGGCGCTGTACATATCGATCATCGAGGCGCTGTACATATCATGTTATACTATTGGTAGTTGATCTAACTCAGCACAAGGTACCTATACTCACTGTCAGACACATCAAATTAGTATAAGATATATTCATTCTATTTAAAACACATACATCCAGGTTTGGACCTTTCATAGTGTACCAGTTATAAACTGAATCATCCTCCATATCCAGGAGTTACGCTCACTTTCGCTCTCTACACCCCTGGAATATGTCATAGAAACATTGCTTTACATAAACAAGCTTTGAAATGCAATTGAATGACTGTTTTAGTGGCATCAACAATATTTTTCAAAATGTGTAGTGTAGTAGGAAGCATTCAGTTCGAAGAGCTTTTGATGTTTTAAACACATTTGAGCATTTTCTTATAAAAAATGCATGTAGGTTAGCAGGATCCTCCATATTTTCCATTTTATTGAAATACAGGCATGTACGAATAGATGGTAGCAGAGCTAAGCAGTAGCGAGAACAGGTAGAAAATAACCTTTGATAAGACTGCCTGAGAGATTGGAAAAACAGGTTGCCCAGGGAAATGTGTCTTATGGTACCGTAAAAATAGTAGTAAGACACGCTTGTAACACGTTTTGGTAGACGATGCTAATGAAGCAGACAAAAGTTGTGCTGTTAAAGCGTCACTATATATGAGGTGGTTTAGCCATCAGGCCAAGCCCATTCCTTTCATAGGTAAATCGAAGATGCGTATCACTATCGTGGCTTGGAAATATCAGATCCCCAAACTCAACAAAATCACCTTCAAATATTTTGGACCTGACTTTGTCACCGATATTATATCCCAAAGGAAGGGATGAAGTGCATGTTAAAAATGCTTCAATAGAATGTTCGGGAACTGACTCATCACCTGAAGAGGTCTGTAACAATGCTCCTATCACGGGGAGTTTGGTTGGTATTGTTGTAACAATGCTCCTATCACGGGGAGTTTGGTTGGTATTGTTGTAACAATGCTCCTATCACGGGGAGTTTGGTTGGTATTGTCCCAGTATTGTCCCAGTATTGTCCCAGCCATGTCTTCCATTGGCATGTCACAAAGAGTTACTGGTTGTGACACTGTGCCAACAACACAGCACGGGTGCACGTGTCAGACGAAGAGGCAACGGAATGTGGTGGTGGTAAAGTGGCTAAGTTGCTATCATGCAAATCTAGGGCCCCATCATCCAATCTGATATTGTCCATGGTCTGTGCTTCTGCCTGAGACACCACTGTGGCTGTTTTGCTTCGAACTACATTTAACACTTTGTTAACTATCGACCCGATAAGTGTCTCTTCAGATTAAGCTAATTCATCTATCAGCAACCCATCATCTGCTCTGGTGCTGCTACCAGCCTGAGACGATGACACGTCCAAAGCAACAGGTGAAGTCCTGGGACGTTGTCAGGCTGTAGTCTATTAGACCGAGGCCGAGGACGAGTAGTTGCAGCACTTCTAACTGTCGAGTTGTTAAGGTCATTATCAGAAATAGCAGCTGAAACACGACGTTTCGTTTTTGCAGGAGGCTTGCTGGACATGGCCACTCATTGTGTAGGCGAATACGATTTCAAGGGACAGTGTTGCCTACCTATGTCGAAGTCTGAAAATGAAGTTGAGATAGAAAAGTAGGCAGTGAAACAACCCCAATAGTGATAGTATATGTGTGCGCATACACCTTGCAACATGTATATAAAACATATATATACTGAACAAAAAATGAAACGCACAATTACATTATGCAATCAAAAGCCTATGATATTTTGGGAAATTTGTACAAATTTTTATATCAATATCAAGGGACAAGTCTACTCGTTACAATACTGTAGAAGAAAAGTCTGTGTGACGTCACTCTTGTTATCCGTAGTTACTCAAAGTGGGATACCCGCGAAAAACAAAATGACACTTCAGTACCTGGTGTTGGCACCTTTTGCACGAATCCCTGCACGGATTCTCCTATGCATTGAATTCATGAGAACATGTATTCGCCTTAAGGGAATGTTGTTCCATACTTGTATTAATGCTGCGATCAACTGGGCGCGGGTAGTTGGGGTTTTTTGACGTTTCCTAATACGCCTGTCCAGCTCATCCCACAGATGCTCAATGGGAGACATGTCGGGGCTATATGGGGGCCATTCCAGAGGCTGAACGTTGTTTGCCGTGAGAAAATCACGACAGACTCTGGCAACATAAGGTCGAGCATTGTCTTGCTGGAAAAATAGGTTATGACGTCTGAGAAGTGGAAGGACATTTGGTTGGAGGATCTGGTCTCTGTATCGAACGGCATTGAGGTTTTGATCAAGGACTACTAAGGGGGATTTTGTACTCCATGGGATATGCCTCCCCAAACCATTACAGAAGCCCCACCGAATCTATCGCGTTCAACCACGCATGCGTCGGCGAAACGCTCACCGCGTCTGCGATATACCCTTTTTCTTCCGTCTGAGCGATACAGACAGAAGCTAGACTCTTCGGTGAACATCACACGCCTCCATCGACGCATCCCAAACCTATTCGGCCATGTCTACGAATCCAGCCAAGACGCACTTGCCGCCTCCGTGATGTCAAAGGTGGCCCGACATAAGGTCGGCGCGCAAGGATTCTCTCGGCACGCAAGCGGTTCCTGGCAGTTTAAGGACTAATGGGTCTGCAATGAGTACCTAAGGTATGCGACGCAGTCTCTACAGCAGTCTTGAATCTGTTGCGCAAGTGCGGCAATCGAATCGCCCTGTCTTGTCGTGCGGACGACCGCTCCAGGGACGATCGGAAACTAACCCAGTAGCACGGAAACGTGTACAGAGACGGTTAATTGTACACGGGCCAACCCCAACCTGCCGTGCGACAGCAGTTTGGCTATGGCCATCCATCAACATCGCAATTGCTCTACCCCTCTAAATTTGCGTTAAGCGTGGCATCTCAGTCAATGGCGAAATCAAAATGCCAACGTGGAAAATTAATGTGGCTGAACTTAGAGTATCCGTTGAGATTATTTGTTTGAAAAGCTCCGGCTTGGCTTGATCATGCCACGTGATTTGGACTAAAGAAGCTCAAAAAGTCACACAATGATATCGTCACGCTTTGCTGATTTTATGGTAGATTGTTGAGAAGGGAGATCGTGGTTGATGTAATACCTGACCAAATATTCCATTATTTCCTTACAGCTA
>NW_018406576.1:16881-95115 GCF_002113885.1 Mizuhopecten yessoensis | reverse complement strand
GGGGGGGGGGGGGACTTTGTGTTCAGTATAAGTAAAAAATATATATAAACTTTATTTATTTTACAACAATTATAAAACAAGTTATTTCAACTTATATTATAAGTATTAATCACTCTTGTTGGCCCGGTTGTTAGCGCGTTGTGGGTCTTATTGTGGGAGGAAACCGGAGTACCCGGAGAAAACGCACGTGATCGGGCAGGTGACCCCAACCGTTTCACGTCCGTTCGGGGAGTCGAACCCCGGCCGCCTTGGTGAGAGGCAAGTGTGCTACCCACTGCACCACCCGGCCACCATGCACCACCCGGCCACCCTAATATATATAAGTATACAACTTCCCCCAGCTGAAAAGTGTAAAACGCTGTATAATAAACAGCAAGTACAATATATCTAAGCCATCGCACTAATAATCAAGCCTATATAATTAGAAAGTTTGAAAATACGTAGCCAAACGTGTACATTCTGATTTAAATTTATATAATGCATTATCATTGAATGCAATCAGTATAACAATTAATGTAGAAATAATTGTAAGTAATGAATAATAAAAAGATTTTCCAAATGTAACAAACAGCTTGCTGAAGTTCTTACATTTAATACCAGGACAACATTTACATTGACCGAGTTATATTAATAGTCAACCCTTCATTAAGTTTTTATGAGGTCATAATGACCTAAATAGTATTAGTTGAACTTTTGAGGTGTATGTGTAATTAAAAATTGCAAATAATAATATCTGTTTTGTCTACATGTAAATATGAGTGCGCACTCAATAATGGCCTAATATAGACCCACGAATGCATGTAAATATTTCCTGATATAGAAAACAATAATTGTCTGTTATACATGTAGATCCATGAATGCATGTAAATATTTCAAAATTCTTAAACATAGTTAACAATAGTGGCCTATATATAGACCCATGAATGCATGTACATATTTCCTGATATAGAAAACAATAAGTGTCTGTTATAGATCCATGAATGCATGTAAACATTTCTAAATTCTTAAATATAGCTAACATTAGTGGCCTATATATAGACCCATGAATGCATGTACATATTTCCTGATATAGAAAACAATAATGGCCTTTTATAGACCCATGAATGCATGTAAATATTTCTTAATATACCAAACAATAATGGCCTCTGATAGACCCATGAATGCATGTAACTATTTCAATTATAGCAAACAATAATGGCCTATGATAGACCCATAAATGCATTTAAATATTTCAATTTCAATTACAGCAAGCAATACAGCTTGTATGACATAGACCCAAGAATGCATTGAAATATTTCATATGATAACCAGCAAATAAAATGGATGATTAAAGACCTATGAAATTAAAATATTATCATGTGTTCCATTGGTAGTTGGTCATACCAGGTATAAACAGTTTTAGGTATATTTATTATAATGGGATTCCATTGGTAGTTGGTAATAAATATACCTAAAACTGTTTATACCTGGTAAGACAAACTACCAATGGAACCACATGATAATAAATATACCTAAAACTGTTTAAACCTGGTAAGACCAACTACCAATGGAACCACATGATAATAAATATACCTAAAACTGTTTATACCTGGTAAGACCAACTACCAATGGAACCACATGATAATAAATACACCTAAAACTGTTTAAACCTGGTAAGACCAACTACCAATGGAACCACATGATAATAAATATGCCTAAAACTGTTTATACCTGGTAAGACCAACTACCAATGGAACCATAAGATAATAAATACACCAAAAACGGTTTATACCCGGAAAGACCAACTACCAATGGAACCACATGATAATAAATATGCCTAAAACTGTTTATACCTGGTAAGACCAACTACCAATGGAACCATAAGATAATAAATACACCTAAAACTGTTTATACCTGGTAAGACCAACTACCAATGGAACCACAAGATAATAAATATACCTAAAACTGTTTATACCAGGTAAGACTAACTACCAATGAAACTACATGATAATAAATATACCTAAAACTCTTAATACCTGGTAAAACCAACTACCAATGGAACCACAAGATAATAAATATACCTAAAACTGTTTATACCTGGTAAGACCAACTACCAATGGAACCACAAGATACTAAATATACCTAAAACTGTTTATACCAGGTAAGACTAACTACAAATGAAACTACATGATAATAAATATACCTAAAACTCTTAATATCTGGTAAGACCAACTACCAATGGAACCACAAGATAATAAATTTACCTAAAACTCTTTATACCTGGTAAGACCAACTACCAATGGATCCAACTTTTCTTCTAGACGAATCCTCATTTTTTTTAAACGAACAGTACCTTACAGTTATTACCCTTATCATCAACTTCTTTGTGTTGAGAAAGTATTGGAAAATAGGTTATTTTATATTCTGCCCTTATTTAAGGTATCTGCAATAAAAAAAAAAAAAAACAACACTCTTTTTCAGCACATATGTAGCATCATGTAGTAGATAATTATGTAAATGTCTAAGGGCCCGTAACCCTCTTTTGATCAATGAATGGTAATGATTTAAACTGGATAGCGATCTGGCCTGCAGGTTACACCTATATCTGTATCTAAAACGGCACTAAAATTGTCCAACCCTGCTGTTTTTCCTCGGGGCTTCTCCGGGTATTTTGGGGGGGATTTATTTCCCTTCATACGCTTCTAATATCTATTTATAATTGTGAACAACTTTGAATGACTTTTAGGGTTTAATGAAATTTCATCGTGTTCAGGTTATCGTTCAGAGGTATGTTCCAGTCTCCCCAAAATCTAGATCCACTTGATTGGGACCTCTGGTAGACCAAGGGAAACGGAGTAAAAGACCGTTTATTCAATTTTATACCACTCCTTGTCTGAAGCATCATTCCTTCCTTTTTTAATTTATTATCAACTTGTGCATCAATCATACATTCCGCCTTCCTACAGAGTTATTGCCGTTTGTCCCTTTTTATACCGGAGTTTGTCTTTCACCTACATTCACTAAGCGTCTTATAGATATGTAGTCGTTCATATAAAGTAAAAATGGAAAATGAACTTTGCATTGCGAACATTCTGTTATATTTTCTCAATGATAATAAACCGAATGGATTCTGTTTACTATTCACTAGTTTTGAAAACAGAAGTGTCTATTCCCAACAGGTCATTGTCAGTAAAACAGATACGGGATCCAGTACTTCTTCAAAATAAAATGTGTTGTTTTTTTCAAATTTACCATATTCGCGGATCCAAGATAGACAGTGTCATAAAAACAGACATTTCTGGAACAAATGCTTACACGTTTTTCTGATCGTATATCAATAAATAAACTTTTGAAAGGCAAGTGCTCTATCCACTGCACCACCCGACCACCCAATCGTATACGAAAATAGGCATTTGGTCTCGAATAAAAATCTTTCAAAACCAATGTATTCAAAAACATTATTTATTTCATTCTTTGAACTTCAAACTTTTGAACACTTTTCATGGGTTTAGTTTTGGAAAAGAATTTTTCGTCGTCTAATGCATATCTACAGTACACAACGTTCGTTCTTTAGCAACACAACAAATATACTACCTCGCCTGTATCTCTTTAAAGTTGAGTATCATATTGTAACGTATATATACCTTGCCAGTGATACACATCAAAGTGTACAGCATCCTCAATCGAAATGGTATGCTTTTTGCACTTATTTTGGGTTTTTTCATTTTTTTTCAATCGTTACTCCCATTCAAAACTTAAACAGATTCGTTACCATACCAACAGATCCCTTACACATTATTTTGGTCAAGGGTTACACTCATGCTACTTTACATTATCACTAAAACAAGTTTTAAATCGATGTAATGATCACTTGTGATCAAATATATGCACTTATCTCAAATGTTCACATAACCAAGTCGATTTTATCTGAGAAAATAATGCACCAAAACAGAAACGGGACCAAAGAGAACATATACGTTACATATTTTCTAAGTGATGTGATCCCTTATCCTCACATATCCCACCCTTTTCTTTCACAAAAATATATTTATAGTAGTTAAATTTATTTGAACATCTCCAATAACGTACACAAATTAACCATTATTATATATGCATTCATGTCTTTCGATTTCCTAAGATTTGAAGATATTCCCCATGAAAACTAAGCCAGCTGATGCAGGTACAGTTTGTAAAAGGTCTAATTACATTGTTCCCATCAAAATTACACGAAACAGAATTAGAATCTAAAGTATCATTGTAAGAAGCTACGATTAAAGAACCATTTACAACGTATCTGTTTATAACGTATCTGGTCGGCAAAACTGTTTACGTCGGCAAAATTAAATTCACTCGGTATACACATTGTACAATAATGTTTGACTTCAGTTTTATAGTGTAAGGTTTAAAAAAGGTTCCCATGACAATGAGTACAGTTGTATAGGACAAATACAGGTCACGTATCTTTTGAAAATTTAACGTACAATCCACGAATACCAAGTTTCATGCAGGAAACTTGATGCTTACGGAATTAATGTCGATTGATTTATATGCGATATAAGATACCTTTAGTCAATATACAAAGATTTTTTAAACTTGTATTCACCGATAATAAATGCTTGTATTATAGATGTTTTGTTAAGTAACGTATCTGGCAAGACATTTTGCGACAGTAGATAATCGCCAAAAAAATTTTTTTTTTAGCTTAAATTGTTAATATTGAATTAATTAAGTTTTGTTTAGACATAAGTAAACTTGAACTATGAAGGAAAACATATGAATTTTAACTAAAATGAAAGAAAGCTTTTTGTATCAGAAAAAGTGACGCGACAACGATTATTCGAGTATATTGGCATGTTCATGTACACTTTATGAAAAATGTACCGTACGTTTTCATTCAAATTTTTGTTTGTTTTTGGAAAACATATCAATGTTGAAACAGTGAACTATAGTTTTGATGTTTAGGCTACATTATATGTGATGGAAGGATCATGAAACATGATTTTCGGTTAATGGCGCATGATAAGTGAGAATGGGCGTATAGTGTATGATGGTGGATTGTCATGTGCTGAATTTGGGTCTTTTGTCATCTGAATACGATGTTGCACTGTGAATGTATGGTCTTTAGTGTTTGTATATTAATACGAAAGTCGCTGAATTTGTAAAAAAAATACATGTATTTTGAGAAGGTGGAGGGTTGTATGCTTAAATGTGTCTCGCATCGTTCCCTGTACAGAATTATGGCCATTTATTCACTTTGAAAAGCGATATTTTAAAATAACGGCCCAGGAAGAAAACTTTTGTGCATAGCATTGTTTGAAGCACCTTGTCTTATATATTCAGCTCACGAATTAAAGTAAATTCCGTTTTCCTTTTTCAACATTTTCTGATTTAATATTTTACTCTCTGGAGTGATATAGTATAACTGTACTGTTTTCTTACTATATTTCAATATTTTATTGCGAGAAACACGTGTTAACCTCAATGTGTTAATAACCTATAATATGTTTTAATAATTAAGATTAAATATTAAAACTCCCCCGCGGTAACGTCAGGACAGTTATACTTAAGTGAGATCAGAATCACTGCTGACAAAATGGAAACAGCAAAGCACGTGACGAGTGTGTACTGTTTCGCCTTTGCGATAATCTTGTTCCAGTTTACGATGAAATTGGACCTAATACTACTGCAGTTCAACAATAACTCTAGATTAATGTAATTCTGGTTTTGAAATTGAATCACATTTTATGATTTTTCGAGATATAGTAAGTCATTTTTGTTAAAACAAATTACGGTACATATCGGTTGACAAAACATAATCAAATTACCAAAAATCAACCGTAAAATACTGATACATATATAACAGAGTCTCCATTGACCTCGTTTCAAACATATAGAAGTTTTTTTTTAAAAGAGCAATTATCCATCTTCTCAACGCTATTAAGCATTTTACTGTACATCAACTAAAAATGTTGTTTATGATGCAAGAAAGTTAAGTGGGGTCGATTTTTCGACAACAGGTGCTTTCCTCCCTTCTCGTGTATATCATCATATTTGGAGTGGCATTTCTACCAGAACTGAAAAACGTGTAAAATTACTCTAAACACCATTGTTTAGGTCCAAATATAGCTATAACAAATTAGTATGTCCCTGTGGTCCCTGATACTCGTTTTGGTTTCCTGAAATCATTGTATACAGTAGGACAATATAAAGTACGTTCTGGAAGTAACAAGTATCCGTCAAGTGATGGAGGCAATGGGTTCTGTCCCAAGGCCGGGATATACCTTAGTCATTAAAAATGTCGATTGTTATTCCCTGCTTAACGTTCAGCATTAAGGGTAAACGCGGCTACTGGTTTAACTGGTGTCAGTATAATGTGACCGGGTGGAATACTGTG
Source organism: Mizuhopecten yessoensis (assembly GCF_002113885.1). Taxonomy (NCBI): domain Eukaryota; kingdom Metazoa; phylum Mollusca; class Bivalvia; order Pectinida; family Pectinidae; genus Mizuhopecten; species Mizuhopecten yessoensis. The sequence goes on along the minus strand of NW_018406576.1, from coordinate 88,742 downwards.
CTGGGTGCTTTCAGCATGATATCGGCATCAGATTGTCGCTATCGCAAGGAGGCAAATACCCCAACATACCGTCTCTAGCACACATACTCACATACAACACACGTGGAGGCACGTCCTTAAATGACATAAGCTGTTATATGACGTTTAACAAAACAAAACAAAACATGTCTTCAATATAAAAAAAAATCTACGAATGGATTTAAAATAAAGACTTTCATTTAATGCGTTAAGGTTAATCAAACACATAAGAAATACAACTTCTTTTTTTAAATCTTATTTTCACCTCAACTTGTTTGTATGGATTGGTCCCAGTAGTGTGTAGCACTACATACCACAGCTGTTATAAGTTGGACAGTCGGCCAGGTTGTTCTCAAGGTAGTCCTGTAGCGAGCTCTGTATTGTCACGCAGTCTCCTAAAATGTTTAGATTGTGACTAATTGTTCCATAACCTCCATTTTTCCAGTCGTACAGCCATCGTAATGCACAAGTGCACTCGATTTTATTGAATCTGAAGTCGAGAGTGAGATCATGCTTAACAAGTCTTAAGATTTTCAGGCCGCACGGAATCTTCGTGAGATTTGTGTTCCGCATCTCGACCAAGTTGATGTTTTCCGACTTATTAAAGGCGTTGTCGGAGAGGTAGATAATCGGATTGTCGTTCAGCTTTAGTTCCTTTAAATTGGTGAGTTCCTGCAAGTCCTTTCGTTCAATGGTGTGGATACCGTTTTCAGAAAGGTCTACTGATTCGAGCGAACTAATATACTGAAGCGTGCCAGGGATTCGGGTGATTCCGCAATTGCGAAGACTTAGATGTGTGATCTTGTGGATCGATTTCGCGGATTCCTCACTCACAAACTTCAGGTTATTTCCGTTCATGGAAATTTCTGTAAGATTTCGAAATACCCCGAGGATATTTGGGAACATTGTTATGTTATCATCGTCGAGTGAAATTTTGGACAGGTGTGTAAGATATGTACTCACTATTGGGACATTCATACCGAAGTCTCCGATCAGATGGTTATGATTTAGGGAGAGCTCCGTGAGGTAGTTCAGTCGACCCACCGCCAGGGGTACAGAGTACAGGTACGTGTTACTAATGTTGAGCTTTCGTAGCGTGTTCTCGAAGCCGTAAAAGGAGTTGATAGGCATAAGAGAAAAGTCTGCTGCAGTACAGTTCAACTCCTCAAGTCTTGGAAAATACTTAAGTGTCGTCGGCCAAGTGTCAATATCCGGTGTAGACCCAAACGCAAATCGCACCAGTGTATTACCTATCTGCTTCATGGTCTCGATGTGATTAGCATCTTCAAACCCCGATATACCATTAAAGGAGACGTCAAGCCCCTTTAATGCTGTGATGTGCCTCACGGCATTGGGAATTTCGCCAAGTCTGTTGTGGCTCAGGTCAAGGTCATTCACAAGTAAGCCGCCAAACGCGTTCTCTTCAAAATCATTATTTCTGAGTTGGGAATGTGTGATGGTAAGTCTATCTACCGTTAACGACTGGAACGTATTGTTGTGGATGACAAGACCATGACTGTTAGTAATTGTAAGGATATTCAGCTCTACTGGTGCACTGAGAGGGGGCCAGGAGGTCAGATTTTGACAAAGAAGGTCACCTTTTACACAGGAACATTTGTCGGCTGGATACACGGAGTTGTCATTGGGCGGACAGACGTCGACAGCGCCCTCTGTCAGCGTCAAAAGGCAAGCGACCAAAAACACCTGAAATGTGAATAATATAGAGTGTTCAATGAATGTACCTGTAATTTGATTTAAGGAGGCAAATAACTTTTTAAGCTCATAGCTAATGACTATTTTACATTTACTTCCCCAGCAGCAGATTTCCATATATAGAGTAAACATAATGGAGGCTGCCAGGGTTGAGGGGCCCGGGGTCAACCCCCGAACAATAAAATTGTCCTCACGCAGGAGTTGTTTCTCACGCCATACACCTTTTATCCATTTAATATGTCAATTCATTTTATTTGTTTTTAGTATGTAGTATATATATAGACAGACAAATATATTTCAGATATCAACGGATCCATCCGCTTTCGTCCGACACCCTGAGTCCTCTACGATGTGTTAGAAAAAGAAGTACATGCACCATTATGAAAGAAAAAGAGACGGTAATAGGCAAGAAATATAATCCATCCCTGATGTGAGGTAAGGATAATATAATTCAAACCCTCGGGATAAAATATTGAACAAAAGACCCTCGGCAAAACCTCGGGTCTCCTGCCCAATATTGTATCCCTTGGGTTTGAATTATCTTATCCATACCTCACATCAGGGATGGATTCTATTATTCTTGCATACTAGACCGAGATGTCCGCATTCCCGGCAGTGCTGGAAAATGTTTATATTGTTTAAATTAATGAATTTAATCTATAAATATCTTAATAGTTTAGATGCTATGTTGTATATAATTGTGATATATATTTCATTGATAATGGTGTCTCATGTAGGTGAACACTGGCCGGACATTTCTTATGAATAGTTCTTAAACATTGTAAAAAGTATTTTATGATACATGTATGTAGTGAAATGTGTGACACGTTAAACAATATTAGTTATTTATTATTATTATTATTATTGTTATGAAAGATTAAAAATCCTTAAAGATGTACACCTCTGTTATCAGATGTGTATGAATATTTGCAGAATTGACAAAAATAGCACTTTCTTTTCAATTATGGAAGTAAAATTTCTTAATCTTATTCTTTTAACTCAGAAAATCAATTCAAGTTACCCCTACCCCTTATTTTTTAATGACAAAATACTCATATTCAATTTTTCATCATTTTTTGCAGATTTAATGCTTGATATAAAAAGTTCTGCTATTAAACTTTTTTAGATATTAAGAAGATCAAACGAAAATGTTTTCTCTCTCTAAGTCAGACAAAAAAGTAGGGGGTCCGTGTGCTTCCTTTTTGTCCCATCATTATTTGTATTATTTGAGAGGCCGAGGTTCCTTAACGGTCACCTGATTTATGTAAAAACTGATGTTATCGATGTTGCCAAATGAAAAGGAATAATTTTGTAACAAAGGTAACTACATGTAATGCAAAAGTAGTGTGTACGATCTGGGTAGTACATGTAATATGTACAAATAGTGGTTCTGTGAGTCAGCTGAATTATGGTAAAGCACCTTAAGACCCTTCCATCTATGAAGAGTATTTGATTCTACCATATCTTGGTCTTGAGAAGAATTTAACCCTTTTTGGCCCCACCCATCAGCCCCTGGGGGTCAGTCAGGGCTGATATGTGCATACCATCAAACTTCTATCCAATGCTGATAATGCTAACCAGGTTTAAATTAATTCCAATGGAAATTAAACAAATGTTGGTCCAAAATGTGATTTCCCTATATAAACTACAGTAAAGTTTATCCCCTCCCCAGGGGAAAACGTGATATCCCAGGGTCATGAAATTCACAATTTTGGTAAAGCACCTTAAGACCCTCCCATCTTGGAAGAGTATTTGATTCTACCATATCTGGGTCTTGAGAAGAAGATTTTTGAAATTCGACTTTGTCACAGGTGACCTAAAAATGTATAATTTTCCACCTTGTTGCATATTATTTTCATTATATTGAACATTATAAAGTTGTACAACAAAAACGAACTTGCTACAATTTAAAAAAGGTGACACACTGACTATTTAAGTCATCGATCAAGCATCAAAATAGTGAAATTTGCTTTTCGTGAAGCGAAATTAATAAACCGAAATACGCTTTTTTTTTTAAATGGCCGCCGAATTGGTCATTTTTTTAAATTCTTGTGAATTTTTTTTCTAAAAACAAGACATCTAAATTTTTGACACATTTTTCAGATGCGTATTTGCTATTAAAATCGATCATGTTTTTTTTTTCAAAATTGCAAAAACCCTTACACGAGATCAAACCGGGACTTGAACGTGATTGAAACCCCAGAAGAGTACTTCCTTAAATAAGTTCCTCTTTCATAAGATATGAAACGGTTACTGTACAATTTCTTCATTCTAGTGAGCCTCCGACGAGCACAAATGAACAAAAATCGTTTCGAGTTTCAGAAATCTTTTTCATCATATGATGAAGACATTTTGCGAATATTACGATTACTGCTATTGTTTTAGATTATTCGTTTAGTCTAAAACTCCGTTATCTCGGCTATGCACATGTATCCCTATTGCCCTTAGTGTAAATGTACATGTAACGTCATGATGGAATAGCGGTTTGGGAGACTGTGACGTCATACACAATATGCATGACATCAACATGACGACATCGATAACCTGACCTTGTTAAAATGATGAAAGAAATTGAATTCGTTTTAAATATCCATGCGAAGTTTGTGGAAATCATTCAGATATGTTTGTTTTAACTCGGCAGGGCCTTGGCGAAATGCAATATTTTGACTAGTTTCACGGATCTTCAATAGAATGGTTATTCATTGAAAACCGAAAACAAGTTAGTGATTTTATCCGCCGATTTGGATTGATTTGTAATGTAGAACATGGTTTTCAGGAGATCAGATACCACAAACTGACCCACTCTTCCTGTAACACTGTATGCTTAGATATAAAGGCATAGTGGCAGATGTCAAAAAAAGATGTCATGTCAAAAATTTAAAACAATATAATTGTCAAAATAATACCTGTCAAACAGACACATTACACATGTCAGTTACCTATTGACACGTGTCAATCACACACAATATGATACGTGACAATCACATACCATGTGGTACGTGACAATCACACACAGCGTGATACATGTCAAACACATACCATATGATAATTGTTAAACCGATAGCATGACACGTGACAATCACACACAATATGACACGTGACAATCACATACCATGTGGCACGTGACAATCACACACAGTGTGATACATGTCAAACACATACCATATGATAATTGTTAAACCGATAGCATGACACGTGACAATCACACACAATATAACACGTGACAATCACATACCATGTGGCACGTGTCAATCACACACAATGTGGCACATGTCAAACACATACCATATGATAATTGTTAAACACATAATATATGACACGTGACAATTACATACCATGTGGCACGTGTCAAGCACCTACCATATGATACACGTCAAACGACACATCATACGAAATTTGTCAAACAATCACAATTTGAATAATTTTTCCAACAAAATCTTATCAATTGACACACTTCAAATGAATAGGTCATACCAAATATGTCCGACATTACCATATCAGCTGACCATCGCTCTAGGCATGGCCAACAGACTCAGGTGACAGAGAAAGATACAAAGTATCAAATGGTGCTAGCGATCGATACATAATCTCATTGGTACTATATCTAGAAATACATCTTTGCGAATAAGTCCCTGGAAGAAAAATAGTAAGAATTAGCTCACACGAAAATGAAGTGACTGGCAGTATAAATAATGAAAAATAATTGATAAAAAAACTGTACACGATTAGAAGGATGAAGATTATTTCTGATAATACCATAAAATATGACAGTAACATAGAAGAAATGCTTACTTGAAGGTGTTGGGTAAACAATGCGATTTATGTACTTTGTATTAAAGAAAATTAAGCATAATTTTAGTAAACTTCGTAATAAAGTCGATTTACTTTTCTGTCACTTTGAATTAAATATCAACGAGCCGACCGAAGAAAAAAAAAACAAATACACAAAAATATCCTCAAACGCCACCGTACACTTTCTACTTTAACAACCTGACAGGGTTGTTTCAGATTTCACGTGGACTGTACTTACGTAGACAAGTATCTTCATGACGAGGATTTGAAGAAATACTGAAAAATAAACAAAACGTAAGTAAATTGAAAAATATTTGATTAATTTGTTCCAAGTTAAATCAAGTAAAAATAAAAAGTATGTACATGTCGCTTATCGCATTTTCGTTTAGAAAAGAAACATTGCAGACTGACACTTTTAATTGCCTCGCCCCTGTTTCCTCTCCAGTTCGTGTCTCTTCGCTCCTTTCATCCTCATATCCCTCTTTCAACACTCGTACTCTCCTCTGCTTTTTTCACTTCTCCTTCCTTTTAATATTGCGAACCAATCCTTACCCAACTTTCGGAAAAGAATTAATGTAAGCGCTGAGCTTCTTTTGCTATAACTACACTGTATGTTTGATTATTGAATACAATACTTTGTAAATCAAACCTTACCCCCTCTCCATAACCCCTTACCCCCGGATATGCATCAAAAAGTGTATACTTACGTGTATATTGCTGAACACACCGACAATCTGTCCGAATTGCCCAAAGGACTTAAGGAAACACTAGATAAAGGATATCTGTCACAGGTCAGAGTTCAACTTCTGTGTTATAGAGATCGTAACGAACTATTAATCTGACGGGAAAGTCCCTTCACACGATTCCATATACCTAACAGGAAGTCTTTGGTTCTAGGTTCAACACCATCTGGGTTAGTGTTTTCTTCCCTTAGATATTAGTAATAATGAGGACAGAAGGATGGTGAGATTGGCGAGATAGAAGCGGAGGAGAAGAATATAGAAAGATATACATCCTTTATATAGGGAGCGGATAGAGAGATAAACATTTTTTTTTTTGTATTTTACGTCCTATTAACAGCTATGTTAATTTAACAACGAACCATCGAGGCCTACGTGGGGCAGTCGCCATATGTTGGTCGCAGGTTAGTGGTTTTTTCCGGGTACTCCGGTTCCCCTCTACCACAAAATCGTAAACACGGTCAGACGCCTTTTAAAACCACTCAGCCACCTCAATTTCAATTTATTACCAAATGCACATTGCATATAGGCGTACAGAAATATACATATAGATAAATACTTTACAAATATCTTATACAATGGCGGAGAACATATGCAATAGATTCAATTCCATACATAATAATTACAAATTCATGAAATAATCATAAGTTGGGGAAAACTTTAAGGTTTTCCTAAGGTAACTTAGCGGACTCCTATCAAGCATAATTTAGTTGTTTATAAAATAATACATATAAAGCCTTAATTTAACCAAATTTCTAGGAAATAACAAAACTTCAAAGCCAATCATACAACCTCAACATGAAGGTAGTACTTACTTAAATTTCTAATAAGTTTAAAAATTTTGCTAGACAGTAGCTCTATTAATTTAAACACAGAAGGACGAATACGATAATATGGCTTGGTATACGATACACTTAATTCTAAAACTACAGGACACATAAGAATGAAATGAAACTCATCCTCGACATCTCCAAGATCACATAAAGTACACAATCTCTGGTTTCGAGGCCCTGCATTATATCTACCTGTCTCTATATTAAGGTTATGTGCTTGCAATCTATATTTCGCAAGAATACATTTATTTTTTCTAAATAGCGGTTTTGTAAAATACCATTGTAGATCAAAACGGTCAACAATGTGTTTATACAACAAACATTTTGAAGATGTCTCGAATATGTTTCTCATTTCCTGAATAAAAGTATCCTTTATGCGTTGTATTTATAATAATAAAAAATACTTCTCATTTGGTACACATTGTGCCAACCACACATCTCCAAAACCCAACGTACACAAATCACGTCTCAGATGATAAACCCATTTTGCTTTACAATTTGGTTTCCTGTTATAAAGCTCTAAAAGTTCATCGTAACAGGCCCTCAAAATACAGTTACCAGTCTTTAATATTTGAAGCCAGTATAAAGGGTAACGACCAAGTTCAAAATACACCATGGCATTATTTACTGTTTACCTGACACCCAATAAGGTTTTCAAAAATAATAAATGTATATTTTCAATCTTCGGTGCAGGACTATTACCCAATACTTCACACCCGTAATTCACAATACATGATATATAAGTATCAAATAAAGATAATTTGGTCTTTTCATTCAACAACAATTTTCACTTTCCGATTAAGAAGAAAATACGCTTTCCTTCCTTGTACAGCAATCTTATTCAATGCAGTGGTCAATTTACCATTATGATTAAAAACCAAACCTAAATAGCAAAATTGATCTACCACTTCTATAGCTTTACCATCAAAAATCCACTGCTCGTTTGGATACAATCTTTTACTTTTCCTAAAAATAACTATTTTTGTTTTGTCTACATTTACATTTAAATATGACTTAATCAGTTCGGATTCCATGTCGTTGACAAATAAAGAAAACATTATTGGAGATAAAGATTCTCCTAGAAATAATCCGATCTGTAAGTCGTACATAGGAGATAATTTACCATGAAGCTTTACACATCACATAACACTCTCCTATATAGATTAGATAACATTAAGCATCCGTCCTTTTACACCCGATTTCCACAATTTACACCACAATTTAACATGTGATATACCATCAAACGCTTTTCTATAGTCTACGAATACACAATAAAGCCTTTTATTATTCTCTTAAGTTTTAGTAATCAAGGTATTAATTACAAAAATTGCACCTCTGGTATCACTCCCGGGCTTAAAACCAAACTGAGCATCTGCAATTACATTCTCGTTTTCGCTCCACTTTAACATTCGTTTATTCAAGAGTGAGGTTAATAACTTGGCCATATGACTTACTAACGTGATTCCCCTATAATTAGTTACGTCGTTTTTATCACCTTTTATGCAGAGGTATAACAACTCCTTCTGACCAAGCTTTAGGAAAGTATCCTACCTGTAAAACACAAATACAAAACAGTGATATGTATCGATTTTGTCAAAAGAGAGCTTGCCATCTAGCTTTATCCACAAAATACTATCAGATACTACCTCTTTCAGCGTTAAATGCTCTGTCAGCCATGATTTAAATAAACATATCATGCCACCCCCTTTACATTTACTTCTCTTGAAAGGTGGAAACAAATCGAAACCTTTAACATTGACATTATCTAAATTATTTAACCAACATTCACTTAGAAAAACAATATCTGAATCCTGAAAAATGTTAAAAAAATTATCATCTATAATTTTATTTTCTATGCCTCTATGAACGTTCCAAGAGCATATATTAATTTGGGATATGTTCTCCTGTGAGCCCTATGCGGAAACAGCTTTGGCGTAGGTCTGTTCCTCATCACAACCCGCATGAGAATCTTGCCTATCCTGGCCAACAGCGTATCTAGCCCGACGTGACAGTGGACAACCGGAAGTTGAAAATCCTGTTCCATTGGGAGTTGACGGCTGGCGCGATCTCTTCGATCTACTTTCCTCTACATCCATGGTTGCGGCAGGCTGAACACGTGATTCCATCCTTTGAGAACTCTTCTCGCCCGTGTACAACACGCCATCGACGAACATCTTAACACTTACAAGTCTTACTTTGTGCCCATTCCTTCGCTTTGCTTTCGCCACTGGATAAAGCTTCCTCCTTGCCTCCTCAATGATTGGTGGAAACTGCTCGTGGATACCGAACAATTTGCCTTTCAGACGAAAAGCATGTCTTAAAACGTCGTCATGTTGACGCTGATAGAGGAAGCGAGCGACTATAGGGCGAGGTTTGCTACCTCCACGCTTACCAAACCGGTGTACGATACCGAATTCCTGAACGTCATCTTTCCAAAGTTCGTTGCAGATAAAATGTCGAATGAGGGCTTCTGTATCCTCCCCTCGGTTTTCCTGTAATCCCGTGAACACACGATTACATTTAATTGATCTGCATTGTAAGTCAGTAACTACCTCCTGAAGTTCGGCATCCTGAAGCTGAAATCCCTCCGTAGCCCCAACAGCTTAGTCGACACTGGCTGTAACCTTAGCGTTTACTTTAAAAATATCCTCCTTGTTTTTATTCACAGAAGTACTGATACGCTCGTACATGTCACTGATAAACTTGGTACTGTTTTTCAGCTCTTGAGTGACTTAAGTAACATGACCTTGACCCCGACCTCACGGACTATCAGTGACAACGACAATAGCGATGTTTAGACGTCATCTATTTTCTTAACTTGATATTCTATTGCCTTGAACCTTGTGTCAATATCATGCATGAAATCAGTAACAGAGTTGCCAGAAAGGGCTGTTTTACTTAAAGATTGAGAGGCCATAGTGTCCGAATCCTCGAAAATGACTTGTCTAGCTTGTGATAGAGCAGTTGATGTACGAAACGCGTCCGCGTCCTTACTGCATACTTCCCACCTCTCACAATGGAAAAGTATGGGCAATAAATCACTTGCTACCACAGTCCACTGCACACATAATCCCCTTTCAAGGCCAATCATGATTACATGACCATGAAAGGGGGTGTGCCCAGTGGACTGTGGCCACAAATGCTGTAAGAAAGGGGAGATACTCAATCAGTGAGTAACGATGAAGTCAATACAGTAGAGGATAAACTTAGTTGACACATTTCAAATAAGGGGAAAAAATGAAAGTTAAAAATGGTAATTTCATGATTGAAAAACACAAACAGATTTCCTTATCACGTGAGAGGATAAGCATTTCCCGGAAAAGTTTATAATCTTAAGGAGCTGTTCCTTTATACAAAATTGCACATTCAAATATACCATTCATTGAAAGAACTGGAATTCCTTAGGGATTGATAAACCCTTACATTGTATATATGAAAATGGTTTCAATATCCTGTACCTTTGCCACATCTTGAAAATTAAACTGAAAATGTAGTCAGAAATTCAACATTGTTTCCCGTATTTTGAACAGACACTCCTTACCTTCCCTGACACTGGACCTGGATAGTAATCCAAAAACACTTGTATCCATTATGAAGGATACACTCAGACTGGGCTATTGAGAATCTTACCGGGTTATGATTAGTACTCACTCACATAGGTACATGTAAATTATCTGCAGGTAGGAAAAAAGATTGTCCAGGTGAACATTTTTTACTCAACTTTTCTGTTTTGTTCGAGTTGGGAAGCATGCAGTAAGCCAGTTATTGCATGATTTCTCGTCACTCGGGACTTATTACACCCTCGCTTCGCTCGGGTGTAATAAATCCCTTGTTACTCGAAAACCATGCAATAACCTTTACTTGTCAAAGGGGTCTGTCATATACCACTGTGTCGTGCAATAGAGCGTGACGAAATTTTGGCCGTGGGCACCGTACGTGTACAATGTATGTTCTATACGTAGTCACAGTTCATTGCACACACTAAACACAATATCGGCAGGTATGAGTTTTACAGAACATGCTTAAAATCGAAGAAATACGCAAGAAATTTCAAAATTTCAACAGCATACTTAACAACTTGAATGTCCCACACTTGTTCACTCGATCTTGACCCACAGCCTCCTAACGGAGGTGGGGAGATGTGATATAGAGACAGAATCTGAGGAGGGAGAATGATAATGAGATTCTACATAGAAGTTATATGATAGACAGAAGGACGAGTAGAAATATATTTCAGTGTTTTGGGTCTTTGATGACACTGGGTATATTTAGGATTTAATGGGTGATATTGTGACTATCATACAGCGGGGTACAGTGACTAAATACACTCTAACCGTCCCGTATCACTACGTCACGGCTGGTCACGAGTCTATCCTGTTATATACACTTAATAGGAACATCATTGATTCTCTGGTCGTTGTATATTAATTTACCTCACAATGCCTTATCTTCATTCTAATACAACTTTTACATACCGCATGAAATACAAACAAGACTTAACACTAAGAAAAAATACATAATATTAGTAATAGCTTCGGCTACGGACAGTAAATTCATGTACGAAATGTACCTCAGAAAAGGATATACTTTATTTTTAAATTTTCCAGAACGTGCTAAAACTTGATACCATTATCTGTCAGAATTTAACACAGAAACACCCAATCGACCAGTTTATACCGTGAAAGACATAGACATGCACTTGCCACTATTCAGAAATATATTAGAAATTATAGATATCTACCTGCTTTTATTTATATTTTTTTGAAAAAGACAATCGTATCCCTTTATTTCCACTTTCCACATTGAACATAATAATACTAGAGTCGTCAGCTGTTAAATGGCATCTTCTAAAGAAAATCTCAAAAGTGAATCTTATTCCAGTTACTTTCTGATTTCACAAAATAATTACCTAGACGAGATAGAAAGAGATGTTTGAGAATATCGCTTCTCGTACTCGTTCCTCTATCGCTAACAGGCAGTGACACGGATATCGTAAAACTAATTTGAAGGAGTTGCGTCCCTTCAGTTAAATGTATATATAGAATCGTTTACAGTTAAGATGTCACTTTTATTCAACACAAGACTTTATCATATGTTTGAATTGGTTTATTTCGGTACCGTTAAAGCGAATAAAACTACTTACCCATCAGTATTTTGCAATAAGCTTTTATTTAAATAAGGATTGAACGTCATTTTTTTCAATTTCGTGCTAGTATTTCTTGAAGTCAGTGGGCTTCATGGAATACGTCTGTAACCGTTTTGCGTTCAAACCGGCATGAACATTGATAAAATACCGTTTAATTCTTATATTTTTATTCCAAGTTTTCAGTTATAATTGACCTAAATATTGGTATTGCCTTATACTTCCGATATTGAGTTGTGTCGTAACTGTTAACGAGATTCTTGTAACAGCCTAACGTCACCAAAATGTTTGCATCTAACAGTTGTCTCGTGGTATTCGAGGCGGGAGGAAAAGCTTCAAGATAATACTGATCAAAATGCTTTAATATTTTTGTGAGCTCAATTTCTTCTGGTAATGCTAACATCACCAATCTCTGAGATGATCAAATGAGACGATGGAAATTGATTGGACATGGCCACAACATCAATTCCAAAGATTGCCATTAGATGGACACCAGCAGGAAAGAGAAATAGAGGACGACCACAGGAAACATGGAGGCGATCAGTGGAGAAGGAAATGAGAGAGTTTGGATGGACTTGGGGCCAGATTCACCAGATGGCAGCATACAGACAGAGATGGCGATCCTCAGTAAAGGCCTTATGTGCTTCCCAGCACGAAGAGGATTAAGTAAGTAATGCTTACAGGGGAACATGCAGTGGAAATGCAAATATATATAGGGAAACTTGTAATTACATTACAACAACTAGATATTCTGATTACTTTTCTAAAGTTAAAAATGGAAGTGTGTTGTGTGGAGTCGAAACTGGTTTAAGCGTACAAATATAAAACGATGATCAACTTTGCATAATATACTTGTATACGTTCAGTGTAACACATATCAATTCAGTGAAAGATAAATACAGCAATTATAAGACATATAAATCCAATATAAGACATACATTCAGTATGAGACAGATACGGTTGATAAAAGACACAAATAAATGAATACAAGACAAATAAATAAATTTAGTATAATACATATGCATTCAGTATAAAAACAGTCATTATCAGACACATGCATTCAGCACAAATCACCTATACTAAGTGTCAGACACATCACATTAGTATAAGATATATTCATCCTATTTAAAATGGATACACTCAGTAAAAAATGCATCGTTAGTATAAAACACATACATTCAGGTTGGGACCTTTCATAGTGTACCGGTATAATGTCCAGTTACTGGATACGACATTTCACCTTATATAATGTTCAATTAGTATATGATTACGACCTTTCAACTCGTATAGCCCAACTATTATATGATTACGACCTTTCAACTCGTATAGCCCAATTATTATATGATTACGACCTTTCAACTCGTATAGCCCAATTAGTATATGATTACGACCTTTCAACTCATATAGCCCAACTATTATATGATTACGACCTTTCAACTCGGATAGCCCAATTATTATATGATTACGACCTTTCAACTCGTATAGCCCAATTAGTATATGATTACGACCTTTCAACTCATATAGTCCAATTAGCATATGATTACGACCTTTCAACTCGCATAGCCCAATTATTATATGAATACGATCTTTCAACTCGTATAGCCAAATTATTATATGAATACGACCTTTCAACTCGCATAGCCCAATTATTATATGAATACGACTTTTCAACTCGCATAGCCCAATTATTATATGAATACGACCTTTCACCTCGTATAGCCCAATTATTATATGAATACGACCTTTCAACTCGTATTCCCCAAATATTATATGAATACGACCTTTCAACTCGTATAGGCCAAATATTATATGAATACGACCTTTCAACTCGTATAGCCCAATTATTATATGAATACGACCTTTCAACTCGCATTGCCCAAATATTATATAAATACGACCTTTCAACTCGCATAGCCCAATTATTATATGAATACGACCTTTCAACTCGCATAGCCCAATTATTATATGAATACGACCTTTCAACTCGTATAGCCCAATTATTATATGAATACGACTTTTCAACTCGTATAGCCCAATTATTATATGAATACGACCTTACAATTTGTATAGTTACCTTTTGTGATATGATTAAACGCCCTTACAACTTGCATATTGCCCTATTGTAATGTGAATACGGATATTTATATTAACAAACATTAAGCAGTGTCTCTCATTTAAGTACTACTGACGGGTAGTTTTCGCCATCCTCCTGGTTGCCTTCTTTAGCCCTTACCGAGATCGGTTGGTGGGGGGAGGGGGGACTTCATACTACTCTGGTGATTCAGTCATGTGACCCGGAGATTATCCTCATGTCATGTGACTGAATCAGGCTAAAATAGGCTGGCGGTAAGTGATAGCGCCCTCGGTCTTGGTTCAAGTCTGGACTGGTGATGGCGATGTAGATGGCCTCTTTAACCCCTCTCTGGAACCAGCGGGGGTCTTTCTGTCTCATCCAAGTATGCTGCTGGGCATTATGCACGCGTGATCAGGTACACTGTATATGGCTCCTGAAATGTCTAGTGTATTGGTCACTGTATATGGCTCCTGACTTGTCTAGTGTATTGGTCACTGTATATGGCTCCTGACTTGTCTAGTGTATTGGTCACTGTATATGGCTCCTGACTTGTCTAGTGTCTTGGTCACTGTATATGGCTCCTGACTTGTCTAGTGTCTTGGTCACTGTATATGGCTCCTGACTTGTCTAGTGTCTTGGTCACTGTATATGGCTCCTGACTTGTCTAGTGTCTTGGTCACTGTATATGGCTCCTGACTTGTCTAGTGTCTTGGTCACTGTATATGGCTCCTGACTTGTCTAGTGTCTTGGTCACTGTATATGGCTCCTGACTTGTCTAGTGTATTGGTCACTGTATATGGCTCCTGACTTGTCTAGTGTCTTGGTCACTGTATATGGCTCCTGACTTGTCTAGTGTCTTGGTCACTGTATATGGCTCCTGACTTGTCTAGTGTCTTGGTCACTGTATATGGCTCCTGACTTGTCTAGTGTCTTGGTCACTGTATATGGCTCCTGACTTGTCTAGTGTCTTGGTCACTGTATATGGCTCCTGACTTGTCTAGTGTCTTGGTCACTGTATATGGCTCCTGACTTGTCTAGTGTCTTGGTCACTGTATATGGCTCCTGACTTGTCTAGTGTATTGGTCACTGTATATGGCTCCTGGCTTGTCTAGTGTCTTGGGAGCAAACCGCATGCTACGGATCGTCAATATCAAATTATGCATATTGCCCTATTGTTATATTGCCCTATTGTTATGTGAATACTACCATTCAACTTGTATATTATCCAATTGTTATACGAATACCATCTTACAACTTGTATATTGCTCTATTGTTATTTGAATATGACCTTACATTTTGCAATTTGCCCTGTTGTTATATGAATTATATTTAACTGTATGTTGCCCTATTGTTATTGGTATGGTCAAGATGGCTGTCGGAGCCGGTCGTGTGAGCTGGGTGCTCCTTACTTTAGTGCTTTTAAACTCTTTTAAAAGTGGATTATACCAGTATGAACTAGCAGACATCACTAATATGTCACCAGACAACCATTTCCCGATTTTGGACAAAGTGATAAAGTGCTATGGTCCCGAAATAGAACGAAGAACATTTTTGAATGGAATTCCCTATATAAAGAAACAGAAACACACAGGTAGGAATGTGAACACTATTCGTTTTCTGTGTCTACTGTAATATCGTTATGTCAAACGACGTGAGTATGAATCCTGGACCTGGGGTGACCACTGTAGACTGTGGCCTATGTGAAATGAATGTGCAGTCAACCGATCGCGAGTCAGCATTTACCTGTATTGGGTGCACAACGGTATACCACAGTAGCTGTTTGAACACTGCTGATAGTATTGAAATCAATACAGTTTTAGAATGGATTTGTGACAAATGTGTCGAAAATTTCTCCAGGAATTATGACCATCATGTTTCCTCGGATAAGTATATCGAATGTTTAGGGATGAAATTTGCCCACTTAAATATATGCGGTCTATCAAATAAACTTGACCAAATCAAGATACTTTTAAGAAAAAGAACATTTGATGTATTGGCATTAACTGAAAGTAAACTTGATAGTTCTACGGATCCACAGGATATTTCCATACCTGGATACTCGGCGTACCGTAGAGATCGAAATAAACACGGCGGCGGAGTTATTGTTTATGTAAAGAATTCACTGACCGTTGTGGATGAGAACTCGTCTATCGTCGACGGAATGGAGGTTTTGGTTTTAAAAATAAATCAAACGAACTCGTCAAGTATACAATGTGTTTCAGTATACAGGCCTCCCAGTGCAAACGTTGACTGGTTCCCTCAATTTGACCAGATTATAGAAAATGTTTCAGCACCTGACAAATCATTAATTGTCATGGGTGATTTTAATATTGACGAACTGAAAAACAACAGGCTTAAAACCTAAATGAAGGTGTATAGTTTACATCAGAACATTACATCTTCGACCAGGACGACAACAACCTCAGAAACATTAATCGACCATGTATATACCTCGGATTCGTTTTTCTGCAGAGAGGCCGGCGTTATCCCGTTAGGAATAAGCGATCATCACTTAGTGTATGCTGTCAGAAAAAATAAACTTTGCTCATACCAATAGTGATAATATTAACATTAAATATAGAAATTTTAAGAAAATTAATGTCGACGAATGTAAAGCACACATGGCACAGGTGCCATGGTCTGTTATCGAGGTGTTTGACAGCATTGACGATTCATGGGACTCTTTTAAAGAGTTGTTTTATGGTGTTGTCGACAAACAAATACCACTAACAGAAAAACGTGTCAGTGCAAAATCCGAACAATGTATTAATGATGATGTACTTAGTGAAATGCACACACGTGACTATTTACACGAACAAGCAAGAAAATCCAAGCTAGATACGGACTGGGACTTGTACAAGGCCGCCCGTAACAGGGTCGTGACCAAAATAAAACAAACTAAACGTGACTACTTGGATGAAGCGATGTTACAATGTTCTAAATCTCCAAAGATAAGTGGAAGAAAATAAAAGATTTTTTACCGTCCTCTAAAGCATGCAACGCCCCATGTCTAAATGTAAATGGAGAAAATGTTACAGAAACAATCGATATCGCAAATGCATTTAACGATTATTTTGTAACATTGGTGGTGAAATTGGACGTAAATTTGACTCAAGTTTACCGAATGTACATTTTGGTATTAAAGTTGAACAAAAGTTCAATATTCCTATAGTGAATTCTGAATTTGTAAAAACAAAATTCAGAATTACGTGATGGAAAAGCTACTGGAATTGATGGCATTTCTGTAAAACTCCTTAAACTTGCTGGTGAATAAATCATTCACCCTTTAACCTATATTTTTAACAAATCCATCAGTTCTGGTTCATTTCCAAAAGACTGGAAGAAAGCTAAAGTCACCCCAATATTTAAAGCCGGGGACATGACCTCTGTAAATAACTATCGACCTATTTCTGTCCGCTCTGTGGTTAGCAAAATATTAGAGAGACATGTACATAACTCTTTTTATAAATATTTGTCATCAAATGAACTTCTAACTGAATCCCAATATGGTTTCAGACCTCAACGTTCAACAGAAACGGCCCTAACAGGTTTAGTAGACGAGTGGACAAAAAATATTGATGACGGTAAATTCACGGGTGTTTTGTTTTAAGATCTTCGTAAAGCATTTGATACCGTAAATTATAAAGTGCTCTTGCATAAGCTTAATGCTTACGGGGTTTCTGATATAGCATTGAACTTTTTCGAATCATACCTCTCCGGTAGAGCACACGCGGTAAACTTTAAAGGTACTTTATCAAGTTGTAAGGAAATAAACATCGGTGTCCCCCAGGGTTCGATACTTGGGCCGCTATTTTTGATCTTGCATATGAATGACTCTCCAACATGTTTGTGACATTCGTCAGTTGTAATGTGACGACACATCACAGGGTGTAAAAGGTGATGCAGTTGATGATGTCGAAGAAAAGTTAATAGTTGACCTTGAATTAGCAAGTGAGTGGATGATCAATAATAAAATGAGTCTAAATCTAACTAAAACCCAATGCATTCTTATTGGCTCATCACAAACATTATCAAAACACAAACAGATGCGTGTCAAAGTGGGTGATATAATTATTGAAACTGTACACAATGCCAAACTGCTGGGAGTTTTTATTGACAGCTGTTTATGATGGAATGTACATATTGAATATGTATGTAAGAAATTATCAAAGAAAATTGGAGTGTTAAAACGAATCAGAAAATTCATGTTTCAAGAAATGTCCAAAATGGTGTATACGACTATTGTTTTACCTCATTTTATGTACTGTTCTTCAGTATGGAGCAATCCTACAAATCTGTCCCTTAAGGAAAGAATATTTAAACTTCAAAATAGAGCAGCAAGAGTAATTCTAAATATAAGAGAAATTCGTACACCAACTTCGTTACTTTTAAAGACTTTAAACTGGATGCCTATTCACGATTTTTATACTTTTAGAAAATGTGTTCTTACTTATAAAATCCTTAACGACCAGGCTCAATGATTTTTAAAACAAAATGTATTTACCTATGTAACCCAGATTTCCACAAGAACCACAAGATTTTCTGCAATGAACCAGCTCTATATCCCCAAGTGTAGAACAAGTTTTTACAAAAAAATATTTTAGATACACTTGTACTATTTTATGGAATACTTTGGAAGAAACCATACAAACCACAACAAATGTTCTGGCTTTTAAAAAGGCATATCTGGCCAATTATTTTAAAAATACTAGATCATTAATACCATGTGTTACCGGCGGACCAAGTAGGTAGGGGATTCCCAAACCGAGTACTATATGGTATATACTATATGTATATTTTAAAGTACAAAATTTGAAATTATCCCTATGGTTCTGTTTATTATAATTTCCTGAGATAATCCTTATATTACCCTGTGATAAATATGTGTATGTATTGACTTGTAATATGCTGTGATATTTTCTAATGTTCTAAATGCAATTCTGTGATATTTAGTGATACAATATAATAGGTTGTCTTAATAATGCATTGTACTATTTGACTACTTTTTCTATTTTATTGTATGTCATATGTCTCTGTATGCGTGGTGTGCTGTTGTTTTATGTATGTATATATAATGTGTTTTACATGGCCATATTGTAAACTAGATGAAAATCTAAATATGTTACCCTGTCTAAATAAAAGATTTTATTCTTATTATTGTTATATGAATTCGACCTTACAATTTGCATTTTCCCTAGTTGTTATGTGAATCTCGTATCATGTTAATTCTACCATTTAACTTGTATATTGCCCTATTGTTTTTTGACCTTACAGTTTAGTTATTGCCCTACTGTTATATGTTGCCCGATTGTTATGTGACTACGACCTTACAATGTGCACATTGCCCTATTGTTATATTTCCCTATAAGTATGTGAATACGACACTTATCTTGTATAATGACCAACTGTAATGTGAATTCGACCTTTCAACTTACAAGTATGACCTGTTTCCCTGTCGATATTAACTTCCGTTTGGTGTGTGTGATATGTTGTGTTACCACATGAATGTAACCTTCTAGATTTAATCATTTTACAATGTGAACATAATACTTCGCTTTTATACTTGACATGTGTTATTCCCATTATCATCTTTTGTGCTTGACCTACTTTCATTAAGATATGACATTTCACGTCCCATGTACCCGGTATGACATGGTATTGTGTGAACGAAGTCTCATCTTTCATACGTGACATTTTTCTATGTGAACATGACATTATATAATTTATGCATGGATTTCTATTAAGTGAGCATGACGGTTGCTCATTTATTTATGACATTTAATCGTCGGTGTATGACCTTATACTTCATGACATTTTAACGTTGTTGTTGATTTTGGTTGGACTTGATTTGTCTCCTTTTTATGAATGACATATTTCTTATTATCATGACCTTTCATCCTTTTTGCACGACGTTTGGTCATGTGGAACTGACATATTACTTGTTATGCTACTAAATATACTACCTTGAACATGATCGTCCGTGTTATATAGTCCATACTTACTAAATACCGTATACGACTCGTGGAATTGTAACTTATAACAAAAACCGTAGCCATTGCAAAAGCAAAACTTTAATTAAACATTGTTCAAGCTCCTCACAATCATTTCAATCAAAATATACAATATATTTCACATTTCATGGATTTTCATCAATATTTCTATGCATAAATATACATTACCGCATAAAGATTGGCGTTAATTTATAACAGTTTGTGATGTTAAAGGTTACAGAGGAACAGAACCCTGTGTGTAGATCATAACAGAACAGAACCCTGTGTGTAGACCATTACAGAACAGAACCCTGTGGGTAGATCATTTCTGTTTACAAATGTTGTCTATGCAGTACAAACATTACAGAACAGAACCCTGGAAATGTATTTATTTATTTATTCAGAGAAATGTATGTATCATATTGCGGACCAATTAGAGACGTGAGTGCATTGTTCTTAACAGTCCGACCGTAGAAACGTATACCTTGTTTAAACAGCCAAATAAGATAAAAACATTGTTAAAATGACCAATCAGAGAGACGTTTGTCTTTTTATAAAGGAACCAAATAATCAAGGACCCCTGCCTTGCTTAAAGGATAATTTATAGAGACGTTTGCATGATTTTTACAACGTACATATCAACCAATCGGAGAGAGGCAACCATTGAAATAATAATCAACCAAAGTTATGTATGCATTGTTTAAATGACAAGTCAGACAGACGTATGCTTCGATAAACGTACCAATCTAAAATAGAGATGTATGCTTCGATAAAAGTACCAATCTATTATAGAGGTGTATGCTACGATAAACGTACCAATCTATAATAGAGGTGTATGCCACGATAAAAGTACCAATCTATAATAGAGGTGTATGCCACGATAAAAGTACCAATCTATAATAGAGGTTTATGCTACGATAAACATACCAATCTATAATAGCGGTGTATGCTACGATAAACGTACCATTCTATAATAGAGGTGTATGCTACGAAAAACGTACCAATCTATAATAGTGGTGTATGCTTCGATAAACGTACCAATCTATTATAGGGGTGTATGCTTCGATAAACGTACCAACCTATTATAGAGGTGTATGCTTCGATAAGCGTACCAATCTATTATAGAGGCGTATGCTTCGATAAACGTACCAATCTGTTATAGAGGTGTATGCTTCGATAAACGTACCAACCTATTATAGAGGTGTATGCTTCGATAGACGTACCAATCTATTATAGAGGTGTATGCCTCGATAAACGTACCAATCTATTATAGAGTTGTATGATTCGATAAACGTACCAATCTAATATAGAGGTGTATGCTTCGATAAACGTACCTATCTATTATAGAGGTGTATGCTTCGACAAACGTACCAATCTATTATAGAGGTATATGCTTCGATAAACGTACCAATCTAAAATAGAGATGTATGCTTCGATAAAAGTCCCAATCTATTATAGAGGTGTATGCTACGATAAACGGACCAATCTATAATAGTGGTGTATGCTACGATATACGTACCAATCTATAATAGTGGTGTATGCTGCGATAGACGTACCAATCTTTAATAGTGGTGTATGCTTCGATAAAAGTACCAATTTATAATAGTGGTGTATGCTACGATATACGTACCAACCTATAATAGTGGTGTATGCTACGATATACGTACCAATCTATAATAGTGGTGTATGCTGCGATAGACGTACCAATCTTTAATAGTGGTGTATGCTTCGATAAACGTACCAACCTATTATAGAGGTGTATGCTTCGATAGACGTACCAATCTATTATAGAGGTGTATGCCTCGATAAACGTACCAATCTATTATATAGGTGTATGCTTCGATAAACGTACCAATCTGTTATAGAGGTGTATGCTTCGATAAACGTACCGATCTATTATAGAGGTGTATGCTTCGATAGACGTACCAATCTATTATAGAGGTGTATGCCTCGATAAACGTACCAATCTATTATAGGGGTGTATGCTTCGATAAACGTACCAATCTATTATAGAGGCGTATGCTTCGATAAACGTACCAATCTAAAATAGAGATGTATGCTTCGATAAAAGTACCAATCTATTATAGAGGTGTATGCTTCGGTAAACGTACCAATCTATTATAGAGGTGTATGCTCCGATAAGCGTACCAATCTATTATAGAGGCGTATGCTTCGATAAACGTACCAATCTATTATAGAGGTGTATGCTACGATAAACGTACCAATCTATAATAGTGGTGTATGCTACGATAAAAGTACCAATTTATAATAGTGGTGTATGCTACGATAAACGTACCAATCTATAATAGAGGTGTATGCTACGATAAACGTACCAATCTATAATAGTGGTGTATGCTACGATAAACGTACCAATCTTTAATAGTGGTGTATGCTTCGATAAAAGTACCAATCTATAATAGTGGTGTATGCTACGATAAACGTACCAATCTATAATAGTGGTGTATGCTTCGATAAACGTACCAATCTATTATAGAGTTGTATGATTCGATAAACGTACCAATCTATTATAGAGGTGTATGCTTCGATAAACGTACCAATCTATTATAGAGGTGTATGCTTCGATAAAATACCAATCAAAATCAGAAATAAATGTTGCCTTGTTTGAACGAATGTGCATTGTTTAAAGGGCCTATTTAAGATATATATTAATTTGGTAAATGTGTTCTAGCATTGTGTATATTTCCGATATACATTTTTTTTAACTCGAAAATGTATCTATCTCTCGGAAAAAATATATGGTTTAAGAGTAAGATTGGCGGGATTAAAAAAAAAATCAAATAACTCTACAAGTTAAAATAAAATAGCAAAAGGAACCAGAATAAGCTCAATAAATCTGCAAACTTATTGATCTTGTCCCGGACAATTTGTTTATCTTTTTAACATAGAACCAGTTCAGTCATACAACGTAACTAGCGGGTGTTTAAACAGGCTGTCTTTCTGTTCCTTTTTATTACTACGTTGTCCAATTTGTTGCCATTTCGAAATTACTGATAAACAGTAAAGTCGCTTGCTCTTTACACGTTTGCTGTACAGCTTGGGAAGACGGTACCATTAAAGTTCGGACAGTGTGGTATGGTCATCTCTAAGTAATCGGTCAGTTTAACACTAACCGTTTCGCAATCGCCATGGACACGGAAGTTACGCGATTTGTAGTACTTTTGGAAACAAGCCAGCTCGCATATACACTCGACATCGGTATTCCTCAAGTCAATGTCTAGGCCATGTCTAGCAACATTAGTCAGCGCCATTGGAATAACCTTGATGCTGGTATTGCTGAAATCGACGAAGGACAAATTACCGAGGTTTTTGAATGCTAACGTGGACACGTAAGCTAGAGGATTCTCGCTGAAGGACACGTTCTGCAGACTATGAAGATCGTGCAGGTCATTTCGATCGATGCTCTGGATCTTGTTTTTTGATAAATCGAGCACCTTGATTTTCTGAAGGTAGTTTCCACTATCGTCAGCCATAGCCCCAGGGATTCTGTCCAGCTGACAGTCTCTGAGATAAAGATTTTCTATGTTGCTTCCATTCACCATGTTGAGAGCATTTTCACGTATAAATAACAGTCTGTTTTCGTCTAGTATGAGAGTTGTCAGTTTGTCTTTGAGATTGTTGACAATAGCAGGGAATGTCGTCAAACTGTCGTTCTTCAGTGATAGCAGTTCAAGACTATTCAGGCCACTGAACGCTTCCGGCAACAAGCCGTAGTCCTGGACAGGGTTGCTCTCAAAGTAAAGTTCCTTCAAGTTCCGAAGGCGTCTTAACGTCAGAGGGACTGCGTACAAAAGTGTATTTCGAATATATAGCTTTTTGAGGACTAATTCGAAGGCTTCAAATGCTGTCGGCGGCAAATTACCGAAGCGAGCATGTGCACCGTTGATCTCCAATGTGTCGAGCTTTGGCAGGTGAGTGCTTATTGTGCGTGGGAATTCGGTGAATGTTTCTGGGTGTCCAACATGAAGAGAGGTGAGATTGGTTCCAAGCTGTCGGAAGATGGCGTCCGGAAATCCATTTAAGTTGGACGGGATTGGATTAAAGGTCACGTCAAGGTTATGTAGAGAGGGCAGTTTACTCAATATGGGCACACTAGTAAGTCCGTTCCCACTCAGGTCCAGCGATTCCATGACGTTTCTTACTTTATCAATAGTTATGGTGGTAATATTGTTATCGGAAAGATCCAGGGTTTTGATCGAGTCAGGGATGCGACTAAAGGTCGGATTGACTATCCTGTTTTTAGTGAGTCGCATCTCTGTGAATTCGTTGACTTCACTTGCTGAACACATTGGTACATCGGAAAGACTTTTGGATTCGCACGTGACCACGTGGGCCTCGCAGTCACAAACTCCTGTACAGCAGGGAACTCCCAATGCTGTTCCTAGACACAGACTCAGCAACAAACATAGAGTTAACATCTTCACCTGTCAACAAAAAGGGGGAAAACATAAGTCTTTGGCGAGCGGAAACAAGTGATACCTTATATATACACCAAACTTGTATTGTAAAAATCAACCAATATTCTCGCTCGTATTAATATAATCATTGGAAAAAAACAGTACATTATTGAATGACTTCTATGTGATTATATCGACATATTGAATATGCTCGAATTACTTCCGGATTATGAAATTTACTGTGACTTTATATCTAAAGCATTGTAACATTATTGCCGAACAATTTGCATGTGTAAAAATGCTATTTATTTCATTTTAAGGACGTGTTAAAGAGAAACTAGAATTATAATATTATAATACATATAAACAAATTCTTCGTTGTTCGATCTGTTAGAGATTTTATAAATAAAATAAATATACATATGCTTCCGTGATATTCTCTGACATTTTACAGATATTGATTTCCGTTTTAGCTAGGTAGTTCAGGTGGCGCATTGAATAGTGGGCTGGGTATAGGTAACCCTCACCTAGGGTAAACAAATCCTGTTCCATAATTGTAGTGAATTGATCAAAGTTTAATTTATTCTAAATGTAACATGTTATCGTTGCGTCATCTAGCTATGCAGCGAAACTAGGGTCGCATCAACAATTTTGTCACGAATTCCATGCGCACATGACGGTGGCGCGACGCACTGGAGTCATCATTACAATGTATGTTTACGATAGGAAAGAGTGGGCGAAAATATCGGTCAATCCTGGGTGAGGGAGACAGAGAAACCTCAACCCTCGGGGAAAGAGTTTTGAAGTTTAGCACTCGGCACAACCTTGTATACTATACTTCAAAAGTCTAACCCTTGTGTTAAGCTTTCTGTATCTACATCACACAGGAGTAATTGATTATGTGGTAGATGTTAATTGTAAATAGGATTGCGGCCGCCCTCTAGCTACGCGCTAGAAGGAATTTGCCTTTCGCTCGATCGGTAGAGCGGCGGACTCTAAAGCTAGGGGTCGCAGGTTTAATCTCCGTTGGAAGCACACCACTCTCTTTCCTGTTACAAATGTTGTCCGTGGCCCTTCCGGTGGAGTTAGATCCTGGATTGTTATATTGTTCGAGGCCGAATACGCAAAAGAGCGGTGTGTAGGGGTGTAGTGTTTCAGATTTTAATTGTACATATGATTACGGTCGCCAACTAGTTTCGCGCTAAGTGGAATGTCCCCTTCGCACGATCGGTAGAACAGCGGACTAGGTACCTATGGTTGGTTTATTTAACGTCCTATGAACAGCTAAGGTCATTTGAGGACGTGCCACCGTGTGTGTAGTGTGTGTGTGCTTGCGTGTGTGTATGCAGGAGACAGGGTATGTTGGCGTGCTTGCCTCCTTGTGATAGAGCAGATCTAATGCCGACTTTATAGTGATATCTCATTAAACCTAGGAAATACCATTCAGGGTTCATAATACTATGAACCGAAAGTAAATGGTTATAATGTGACCAAAACGTTTACAGAACAATGCGGACGCCACACTCGTTTTGATTTGTTTCGGACAAGAAGTTGCTAAAAAAAAAACATGTTTCAAACTCATATGTTTTACCATTCCGCAGGTCACTCCGTTATAGAAACAAGCTGTCACTAACACCGTAGGTTAACGGTCTTTTCAGGGTGGCCATGCGTCTGTCGATGTTTGCGTATCTTCTTTCGGGGTTGAATAGTGCCTCCTGCATTTCTCTGGATCCGGTTATGTCACTCACGGTCTGTATGTCTTTAAACGTCTGGATGATGGTGTAGATGTTGGGGTGGGCACGCAGTACTCATTTTTCAGTTTTCCTAGCCAAGCTTCCAGATGGTTGGTAGTCCGAGGACCCTCTGTTGAGAAGTGGTTCCAGGTCGGTCTCCTTCTACCAATTCCTCTGTGACGTAGTCTGTGAAAAACAGCACGGGATGTGGTATGTCAGCATCATCAACATCTTCAAGGGTTTGGAACCAGACGTCTTCTATGCGGTCTAAGGGGATGAGTGGAAGAACAGCAGCTCGGCGGACAAGTAGTTTGACGTCGTCGTTCTCACAGTACAGTGTCAGGAGTCCGGTTGACTGGGCCTTCCGCCAAATACATTGAGTGTAATGGAAAAAGCACAAATTTTGAAATTCGACCAGCGTGAAACAAAATGAAGAAAAATGAGATGAAGATTCATCGATGACCGGGATTTCTGTTATTTCGTCAAATTGACTACTTAACACCGGAGCTTAAATGCTTGCTGTAGGCATAACTAATACACGTAAAATATAATGACCGATCTAGCGAGTCGTCATTCCGCAACAACCATGTTCCTAACCGATCCAACACTCAAGTTCTTTATTACTTTAAGTCGGTTGACTGATCAGTTATAACATATATACAAAACAATACAGAGACGACATACGATATGATACACACACACATACACACATACACACACATATACACATACATACACACATACCCACACACATACACACACACATACACAAATCAACTTTTATTTCTAAAGTTTCACAACTTATTGGATAACTTTAATTTCCAATAAATTACAAATGATACATACATATAGGTATTATGCAATCAACACTCATTAACGCTCTCACATCATCATCATCATCATCATAATCATCATCATCAACATCATAATCTGACATTAACAACAACAACAACAACAATATGTAATCCGTAATGATACAAATGTCAATAATACATACATAGACATTTATATAAATTATATTGATATGCATGTTTACGTCACTCGTGCCTTATTTGCCTCAAAAATCTATCTAGCAAGTTTACAAAGATCGCTGATATTATCAAATACAATATGATACACACACACATACACACATACACACATACACACACACACACACACATACACACACACACGCACACATACACACACACACACACATACACGCATACACACACATACACACATACATACAAACATACACACACACATACACACACATACACACATCCATACACACACACACACACACATACACACACATACACACATACACACACAGATACACACATACACACACACATACACAAATCAACTTTTATTTCTAAAGTTTCACAACTTATTGGATAACTTTAATATACAATAAATTACAAATGATACATACAAATATGTATTATGCAATCAACACTCATTAACACTCTCACATCATCATCATCATCATCATAATCATCATCATCATCATCATAATCTGACATTAACAACAACAACAACAACAATATGTAATCCGTAATGATACAAATGTCAATAATACATACATAGACATTTATATAAATTATATTGATATGCATGTTTACGTCACTCGTGCCTTATTTGCCTCAAAAATCTATCTAGCAAGTTTACAAAGATCGCTGATATTATCAAATACAATATGATACACACACACATACACACAGACACACACACATACACACATACACACACAGATACACACATACACACACACATACACACACGCATGCACACATACACACACATACACACATACATCAACACATACACACACACATACACACATACCCACACATACACACACACATACACACTCATACACACACATACACACACATACACACATATATACACACATACACACACACATACACACTAATACACACACATACACACACATACACACATACATCAACACATACACACACACATACACACATACCCACACATACACACACACATACACACTCATACACACACATACACACACATACACACATACACACACACATACACACACACATACACAAATCAACTTTTATTTCTTAAGTTTCACAACTTATTGGATAACTTTAATTTACAATAAATTACAAATGATACATACATATATGTATTATGCAATCAACACTCATTAACGCTCTCACATCATCATCATCATCATCATCATAATCATCATCATCAACATCATAATCTGACATTAACAACAACAACAACAACAATATGTAATCCGTAATGATACAAATGTCAATAATACATACATAGACATTTATATAAATTATATTGATATGCATGTTTACGTCACTCGTGCCTTATTTGCCTCAAAAATCTATCTAGCAAGTTTACAAAGATCGCTGATATTATCAACACTTAGTAACTGTACAAGTTATTACATTGAAGGATTTCGCCAGTAATATGGTTTTATGTATTTTACTCTCAGAATATGATAATTCCTGCATATCAAAATAAAATGATATTCGTCTTCTATATCTGTATTGCAGCTCATACAGTGTCTTTGTTCTCTCGTTATGTTATTGTATCTACCAGTCTCAATAGCTAAATTATGTGCAGAAAGACGAAGTTTAGATAAACAGATTCGGTATTTCATAGGAATATACTTTGTCAAATAGTATTGAAGAAAACGGTGATTTGCTAAGTGCTTATATAATAATATAATGATAATATACAACATTTATATAGCGCCCTATATAATTTATAAAATTATTCTAAAGCGCTTTACAACATATGGATAATAGTAATGGTTATAATTGTGAAAACGAAAAAAAAAACAAAGGCTTGTAATCACTTTTATACATTTAAGCAAGCAATGTGCACATATACATAACGTCTTTGCAAAGATTCTAAAATGCAGACGTGAAGAGGTGAGTTTTGATGTCCCTTTTGAACTTTGTCAGGATATTGGACTTTCTAATTGCAGATGGTAAGCTATTCCACAACGTAGCCGAAACCCTTCCAAAGTATCTGTTTCCGTAGGTCACAGTACGAGATTTTGGGACACACAACAAAGATTCTGACTCCGACCGCAGTGATCGTGACGGCTGATATAGGGTAACAAGCTCTTGTATGTACTGAGGAGCTGTTCCATTCAGTGCCTTATATGTGTACACCAGAATTTTGTACTGCGACCTGTATCGTACAGGTAACCAGTGCAACGAATAGAGCATAGTGAGATGTGCTCTCTCTTTAGAGTACGAGTAACTAGCCGTGCTGCAGTGTTCTGGACCCTCTGCAGACAACCAGTTAGTTTGTCAGATATACCACAGAGCAGGGCGTTACCATAATCCAACCGAGAGGTAACAAGTGAATGCACCAAAATCTTGCATGCATTTGCAGTTAAAAACTGCCGAATACAGTCGATGTTCCTGATCTGGTAGTAACAGGATTTGGCAATAGCGTTAACTTGTTTCTCCATGTTCAGTGAACTATCAAAGTATACCCCTAGGTTTTTAACAGCTGGAACAGTCTCAATAGTTCTGGCACCGACCTTGATATATACAGTACATTTAGGTGAGGCTTCTGATAGCCCTCTCAAATATTGTTGACTTTGATCAAATATTCTTTTCTTTATCATATACAAAATACTTTTATGGTTATATGAATAATAATTTGTCCATACATCTGCGAATCCGAGAGAAAAAAGACAATGTTTGACATAATTAACCCAGTTAAAGCAATTGCCTGTATTGCTACTACTTTAAAAGGAATACGCAGTTTGCAAAATACAATTTTTCGAATCCATTAATTTTAACCAATATTTTATCATTCTGAATTTTCTTATATATTCCAAAGGATGTCGACCTAATTCAAAATAAACCATTGCATTGCAAGTCGACTTCTTAACTTTTAAAATCTTCTCACAAAAGGGTAAGTGTAACCTCTCAATATCCGTACCTTTTGTAGATCCCAAAACTTCACATGCATAATGCAATATACTGCAAACATACGTAACAAATAAATGCAATGACGTTGTACTGTTTAGGCTCAAGTTAGAAGAGCTTGAAAAAAGAGCATACATTGTACATGGCCTTTCGTCCTTGGTCAGATAACTGTTACTGTATATGATTGAATGTATTATTGATTTTAAGTTTTACTCCTAGGTAGCTGAAAACATCTACAACTTCCACCTCCAAACCATTATACATCCATCTTTCTCTATCTCGTATACGGCCTCCGTTTCTTAATACAACTATTTTGGTTTTCTCAGTGTTAACTGTTAATTTCCATTTAGTAGAATACTCATTCAGATTATCTGAAAGACTCTGTAAACCTTCAATAGTTTCGGAAAACATTACTAAATCATCCGCATACATTAACAAAAACAAACTTAATTCACCAAAGTCATAGTCTGTTGCACCATTTTCAATAAATGAGGTTTCAAAATCATTAACAAAAACTGAGAACAATAAAGGAGATAATATTTCCCCTTGTATTAATCCAACATTATACTCAAAATAATTAGAACATTTACCGTTAATTGATGCACAAGATTTAACTGATTTGTAAAATGTCTTAATGACGGATAACATTTTCCCTCGAATACCAAGCTTAGTCAACTTACGCCACAAGCTTAATCTATCAACAAAATCAAACGCATTGCGAAAGTCCACAAAGCAACAGTACAAACGTTTCTTCGAAAATACAGTTTTCGTTATAGTAGAATGCAATGCGAAAATGCATCAATCGTACTAAGTTCTGGACGAAATTCAAATTGCACATCAGTAATAAGGTCATATTTTGTATACACATCTAAAATTCGTTTATTTAGTACAGAGGTAAAAAGTTTACAAAGACAGCTAATTAAACTGATACCTCTAAAGTTATTTGGGTCATTTAAAACACCTTTCTTATGGACAGGAATAATTACGGCTGACGACCAATTAGAAGGAAAATAACCAGATTCTAGTATAGAATTAAACAACGTAGATAAAGTTGGAAGAGGTAATTCCTCGCCAGCTTATAAACATTCATTTAACAAACCATCAGGTCCATGTGATTTACCACATTTCAATTTCCGAATAGCATTTTTTACTTCTTGTAACGAAATAGGAGCATCTGATTCCTCAAAAACAGTGTCATTATCAGTAAGACTAAAGTCGTGTTGATGGACTGGATCACTAGCTTGTTGTACAGAAGACAGGTTTTTGAAATGATTGTACAGTTGATTACCATTACGCATTGGTGTTTTAACTTTCTTCTTACCAAATTTCTTATAAAAAGACCCGGGGTTATGTTTTCTCATATACTCCAACATATCACCTCTGCGCTCAAATATTGCCTCTTAAACATACTTTCCAGGATTTTGTACTCTTTATTTTACGATCCATATAGTCTGAACGGGAAGAACTAAATGACGTGAGAGAATACCCAGACTCTGCCAAAACAATATAACAAAAACGAAGGAGAGAACACTACTAATAGTCGAGATGATACCCGTAGACTTAATAGTAGTTAAACAAAATACACGCATTGGCATAATCGCGTTTACTAATAAAAAAAAATCTAAAACAAATAAAATAAGTTGAACCGCTTTTAGAGACTGAGATTCGGTCGAGAAAAAAGTCAGGCTGTAACGAAATAATTCATAAAAAAACATGGCAACAATTGCTTGATTCGTTAAACATTTGAGGTTGTGACTGCTAACACTATGAAACACTGGATTCACACTTAAGCTAATAGATTCACTTCTTAAAACACACTTGAAGTAATGTTCATATTGTGTCTGCTAATGCATACTAAGGGCAGATAAGCTTATCATCTAGTACGCTGCACAACATTGTGGTTTGTCTTCAAAGTACACTTTGGTTACAAACGTGCAAATAAAGGATTGGATTTGGATTAACAAAATGATGACAATCAAAATATAATAAACTAAATGTATTTGTTTCTGTTCCAAAGTTGCGTATACATTTAAAAATACACATTAAAATTATTTTTTTACACATAAATAAAACTAAACGAATTTTAATTGTTTTAAAATCATCAGAAAAAAGTCCCACTCCGTTTACGTTTGCTACGAATCAGATCTAATTAATGAAAAATTTGGACTACATATTTGATTAAGCATTATGTATTATTACTTAAATATATACCACTACACAAAATTAAGATCCGGGTGTAATAGGGCTACATATAGCCAATGTGATGCTCACAACTCACGTTTTTCCAGCGCCTAGCGATACAGCCTACCATCGGCCTCCTGGTGAAGTGATCAGGACAACAGCTTGTCCCACGAGTGTGAAGGGTACTCTGTATTATCGCTTTACATAAACCAGGGTGGCCCGAAACTACCCGAGTAAAAAGATCGATAACTTTTTTTCCTGTTTTGAAGTATTGTTTGATAAAATGGTTGAGAAAGTGTTGACATGCTAATATTTTCGATTTATCGACACTGTACTGTATATGTTCCCTATATCTATATTAATTTAATCAATTAAGACGCCTTGTTCCATAATGCGTCATTAAGGTACATAGTCCCAGATCTCTATGTTGTACCTCCAGCGAAGGAGAGTTCCAATTTGTGAGGCATTTTCTGACAAATGGTTGCTTGTCTTATATAGTATATGATAGAGTAACAGAATGAGTGTACAATGTTTTCTCTCAGAAAAATCCCCGTATAAAGCAGGGAGGTTATTTTATTAATACTTCTCAGCACCATCCTTGGGAGGACAATTTTCAAAGTGGTCTATGGACCGACCTGTAATTGTCTTTGAATGAGTATGCAGGAAATCACTCAACAGGAAAATAGCTTTTATAAAACCTGTATAAAGTAGAAATGTAGAGGGACCCCTAACTGAAACATACTGTACAACGCTGTGGTAAAAAGAATTTGTCTGTGATCTGTCGTGGTCTCAGAAAATAGAGAATGTTTAGTTAAAACACTAATGGTATTTACAAAAATAACGGATTACAGTAAAACGAAAAGTGTACAATGGTTGTGTCGTTTACACAATATGGTAAGTATTTGAAGGATCAAGGACTTGAAACCCGAAATCAACATTGTTTTCAATATCCTGATTGAAATTTGTAGAAAATGTCCTAAATCCTTCAGACACGAATACTGTTTTTTTAACAAAACATTCACAAACAAATTTTGCAATGCATCTATAATAATTTTATTTTTTAGAGACTATATGTCATTAAGCTGATTGTGTTCTTCTTATACGCAACAGCCTTCTAAGCAAGATAACAGATATAGAAAGGTGTTCCGACAGCGACGTGCAGGTAAACACATGTTTAACCTTGAATTGCTCTTGGCACGATATCTATTGCAGTTTATTTGGACGGACCGATCACGAGTTTTTCTGATCAAGATGTTTGCGTTCCCAATGTCAGAATCAATGACAGCGAGTTGACCCCAGTGTCTGTGTGAATGTGTCAGCATAATATCTTATCGGCGATTATTTTTTAAATGTTGAAAGGTGACATGGACTTATTTTCATCGCTTCAAAATAAGTCCTCAGAAAACATCCTTGGCATGAGCGAGGGACGAGAACTAAAATCATAGTACGGCAAATTACTATAGTTTATTGACGTATATCAGAAGAAACCGCACTGATATAATTTGATACATGTATGATTTTTGTTCAGTTACAGAGTACTTAGAAATAAAGCCATCCGATCCCAAACCCCCTGCCACTATTTTCACATTCCGTCTAACATATATTTATATACATGTACTAATTCCTAGTGGAAATGTCAATGAATTGCTTTGAAAGAATAACAAAAAGGTTCCTGTGAAATTGTATTATCATGAAAATTCTCTTTGAATAAAACCATAAAAAAATAACAAATGTCAACTACTTTGTTTCGTAATTCTATCGCGCATGTATTACATTACATTTCTAGACGGATAGCGGATACAATTGATGCTATTATAGTCCACTTAATGTGTATTGTACATTGTATTACTGTATTTGAAAAAAAAATACATCTTAATATAATTCGCGACATAACCAGGAGTTATAAAACGGGATATTAGATTTTGACAGTTTGTAAATGACTAAAGCCATGATAAGTAAGGAGTGCGATGGACAAATAAATGGTTCGAGAATAATGATGGAAAGACGGACGAGCAGACATGGGTGAGAGGGCAAATTATTGTAGTGCAACGATAAAGAGAGGTTTAGTGCAAAGTATTAACCATGAACAAAAACACATGGTGATCCCCACGCCTCCCCTACCGATAATACCGAACGGCTGTCGAGATAAAGAACCAGGAAGAAAAATACAAACAATCTGCGTTGTTGTGTTTATATATAGCGCGTGGAGATTACCGATGTTCTTGTGACACCTTGTGTGACCTACTTTGTTTATTTCTGTCACCAGGTTTTGTCTCAAAATCAATCCAGAGCGACAGCACACCTTTTCCCATGTACTAGAAGATATGTTTCTCGGAAAACCGACAATGTTTATCGTTAGGTCGTGTAAGTTCTAGGCCACCCCCGTGTAACATGCGTGTACACCGAATCTCGGTGAAAACAACATTGACGAACCATTTCATTTTATAGTGCCGACTGCATAAAGAATTTCCCCTTAGAATTTAGTGTTAATCTTCATGTTTATTGTACATAAGAACATTACCACGAAAAGCCGCGGTTATTGTCGGCCAAGAGAGAAGCCATTTTTTAGCATGTTTAATAATGAATTCGTACACAAGGTTTGTAATCGTTATTCAGCCATGCTTACACAACCTATTGTGAACTTTATATAATCAAATTTAAATAAAATATGTCCGAAAAAAACAGGAATAACTTTTAGCGGCCGTTTTAGATGGATTAACTGGAAAAATTAACATTTTGCACATGTTTCAAAAATGAAAATATTTAAAACGGAATACACATTCGTTGCACTTTAAATACTTAACTCATATTTTTTTCCATTTATTTTACTGAAGATAATTTGTAAGTTGTTCCTATACATAACTGAATCATAAAATAAATCAAATTTGGTATAGTTACGATTTTTGACTGGATTTGACTTTTGGCCGCTGAAAAGGAGGGCAATGGTGTTCTAACACAAGTAACTCTGAATAAAAACATTGGACCCACCATAACTGATATAAACCAACAGAAAAATGTCGAAATGTCAACAAAACCGCAATTCAAACTCACAATAGATAAAACCAGAGCGAAATATTAAAATAGGAAAGCAATACAATCATATCAATGAAAAAGTACAAAGTAAATAAGACCAGGTGTTCCGGAAGAGTAAGAGTCAGAGAACTATAAATGAGATCCAAATATGTTTAGAACTCACATCGACCACAAGTTTTACAGACAAAATTACCACAGTGTCAACACACAATGACAAGATCGCAGAAGACAGCAAATCAAATAGAAAAAAAGGCGAGCAACCACAGATATAAGGAGTTGTCAATGGCGGCATTGAAACCTTTAACGTTTCACTGCCCACGTGTATAACCGTAACATAATCTACTCGTCTAGGCCTTCAGCAGGGAATCAGTTGAACAGCCATCTTCATCTTCCATCGTCAAGTGTACCGAATATATTTAACAACATTAGATATATCAAAGGATGGTTAGCATATATTTAGTCAACTACTTAATAGTAATTGCTAAGTGCGCTGTTTCATGTGAGTTGACAACATGGTTAAGAGTGAGCTTTTTCATGTGAGTTGACACCATAGTTAAGTGAGCTGTTTCATGTGATTTGACACCATTGCTAGGTGCGCTGTTTCATGTGAGTTGACACCATAGTTAAGTGAGCTGTTTCATGTGATTTGACAACATAGTTGAGAGTGAGCTATTTCATGTGATATGACAACATGGTTTAGAGTGAGTTGTTTCATGTGAGTTGACAGCATAGATACGTGAGCTGTTTCATGTGAGTTGACACCATGGTTAAGTGAGCTGTTTCATGTGAGTTGACAACATGGTTGAGAGTGAGCTGTTTCATGTGATATGACAACATGGTTGAGAGTGAGTTGTTTCATGTGAGTTGACAGCATATATACGTGAGCTGTTTCATGTGAGTTGACACCATGGTTAAGTGAGCTGTTTCATGTGAGTTGACAACATGGTTGAGAGTGAGCTGTTTCATGTGATATGACAACATGGTTGAGAGTGAGTTGTTTCATGTGAGTTGACAGCATATATACGTGAGCTGTTTCATGTGAGTTGACACCATGGTTAAGTGAGCTGTTTCATGTGAGTTGACAACATGGTTGAGAGTGAGTTGTTTCATGTGAGTTGACACCATGATTGAGAGCGAGCTGTTTCATGTGAGTTGACAACATGGTTGAGAGTGAGCTGTTTCATGTGTATGTTCAGTGAGACGTGCCCTCCTTACGGTTACTATGTATGTTCAGTGAGACGTGCCCTCCTTACGGTTACTGTGTATGTTCAGTGAGACATGCCCTCCTTACGGTTGCTATGTATGTTCAGTGAGACGTGTCCTCCTTACGGTTACTGTGTATGTTCAATGTGACGTGCCCTCCTTATACGGTTACTTTGTATGTTCAGTGAGGCGTTCCCTCCTTATACGGTTACTATGTATGTTCAGTGAGACGTGTCCTCCTTACGGTTACTGTGTATGTTCATTGAGACATGCCCTCCTTATACGGTTACTATGTATGTTCAGTGAGACGTGCCCTCCTTACGAATACTATGTATGTTCAGTGAGACGTGCCCTCCTTACGGTTACTATGTATGTTCAGTGAGACGTGTCCTCCTTACGGTTACTATGTATGTTCAGTGAGACGTGCCCTCCTTACGGTTACTACGTATGTTTAGTGAGACGTGTCCTCCTTACGGTTACTATGTATGTTCAGTGAGACGTGTCCTCCTTACGGTTACTATGTATGTTCAGTGAGACGTGCCCTCCTTACGGTTACTGTGTATGTTCATTGAGACATGCCCTCCTTACGGTTACTACGTATGTTCAGTGAGACGTGTCCTCCTTACGGTTTCTGTGTATGTTCATTGAGACAATGCCTCCTTATACGTTACTATGTATGTTCAGTGAGGCGTTTCCTCCTTAAGGTTACTATGTATGTTCAGTGGGACGTGTCCTCCTTACGGTTACTATGTATGTCAGTGAGGCGTGCCCTCCTTATACGGTTACTATGTATGTTCAGTAAGACGTGCCCTCCTTATACGGTTACTATGTATGTTCAGTGAGACGTGCCCTACTTATACGGTTACTATGTATGTTCAGTGAGCCGTGCCCTCCTTACGGTTACTGTGTATGTTCAGTGTGACGTGCACTCCTTACGGTTACTGTGTATGTTCATTGAGACATGCCCTCCTAATACGGTTACTATGTATGTTCAGTGAGACGTGCCATCTTTACGGTTACTATGTATGTTCAGTGAGGCGTTCCCTCCTTATACGGTTACTATGTATGTTCAGTGAGACGTGCCCTTCTTATACGGTTACTATGTATGTTCAGTTAGACGTGTCCTCCTTACGGTTACTATGCATGTTCAGTGAGATGTGTCCTCCTTACCGTTACTATGTATGTTCATTGAGACGTGTCCTCCTAACCGTTACTATGTATGTTCAGTGAGACGTGTCCTCCTTACGGTTACTGTGTATCTTCAGTGAGATGTGTCCTCCTTACCGTTACTATGTATGTTCAGTGAGACGTGTCCTCCTTACGGTTACTATGCATGTTCAGTGAGATGCGTCCTCCTTACCGTTACTATGTATGTTCAGTGAGACATGTCCTCCTTACGGTTACTTTGTATCTTAGTGAGACGTGTCCTCCTTACCGTTACTATGTATGTTCGGTATGACGTGTCCTCCTTACGGTTACTTTGTATGTTCAGTGAGACCTGTCCTCTTTACCGTTACTATGTATGTTCAGTGAGACGTCTCCTCCTTACGGTTACTATGACAATATTTAACATCTGACGAAACAATAGTAACATGATCACTTTCTTACAACTGGAAATGACTTCACTGAGTGGTCGAGTGGCGCAATTGATGGCGCACTCGCCTTTTACTAAGACGACTGGGGTTATTTCGCTGGTCGGACGTGAAAAGGTATAGGGTCATCTGCCCGACCACGTGTTTTTTATCCGGGCATCGTGGTATTTTGTATCTGGGCACTGTGGTTTTTATACGGGCACAGTGGTTTTATATCCGAGCAATGCGATTTTTTTCCGGGCACTATGGTTTCTATTCGGGCACTGCGGTTCCCGTCCAGATACAATTGTAAAACTGTTAACTCTCCAATAGAGTAGATTGTAGATAACAACATTTCATCTTCAGACTTTACAGCTTCCTACAGCCTCCTGATATATCCCAGCTTATAAACTCCTTCCTGATAAGTTTTATTTGCAGTCTTAACAGCTTTTAATCCCATGTTTTGCCATTTTTGCCTAGATGAAATAGGGAGATATTGATATCGATTGACCAATAGGGTATAAAAGTAGTCTCTAGTTAGCTTTACTTTCCCTTTTAGTATTTGTATATATTTGTTTTCTGGTTCATCATTATTTTTCATGTATGTTTTAATCACATTTTCCCATGAATTTGGGATAGATGCTAGTAAGCCATAGTACTCAAAGTTAATTTGGATATCATATTGAAGTTTAAGTTGATTCACATCAATAAATTAAGCCTATTTACCTAACTTCCAGACTCCACCTCGCTATATTCCGTCTTAAGTCTATATATCCTACTTCCAGATTCCACCTCGCTATATTCCGTCTTAAGTCTATATAACTAACCTCCAGAGTCCACCTCGCTATATTCCGTCTTAAGTCTATATAGCTTACTTTCAGACTCCACCTCGCTATATTCCGTCTTAAGTCTACATAACTATCTTTCAGATGCCACCTCGCTATATTCCGTCTTAAGTCTATATAACTAACTTTCAGATTCCACCTCCCTATATTCCGTCTTAAGTCTACATAACTAACTTTCAGATTCCACCTCGCTATATTCCGTCTTAAGTCTGCATAACTAACTTCCAAATTCCATCTTGCTATATTCCGTCTTAAGTCTACATAACTAGCTTCCAGACTCCACCTCGCTATATTCCGTCTTAAGTCTATATAACTTACTTTCAGATTCCACCTCGCTATATGCCGTCTTAAGTCTACATAACTAACTTCCAGATTCCACCTTGCTATATTCCGTCTTAAGTCTATATAGCTTACTTTCAGATTCCACCTCGCTATATTCCGTCTCAAGTCTATATAGCTTACTTTCAGACTCCACTTCGCTATATCCCGTCTTAAGTCTATATAACTAACTTCCAGACTCCACCTCGCTATATCCCGTCTTAAGTCTATATAACTAACTTCCAGATTCCATCTTGCTATATTCCGTCTTAAGTCTACATAACTAACTTTCAGACTCCACCTCGCTATTATTCCGTCTTAAGTCTATATACCTAACTTCCAGACTCCACCACGCTATATTCCGTCTTAAGTCTATATAACTTACTTTCAGATTCCACCTCGCTATATTCCATCTTAAGTCTACATAACTAACATCCAGATTCTACCTTGCTATATTCCGTCTTAAGTCTATATAATTAACTTCCAGATTCCACCTCGCTATATTCCGTCTTTAGTCTACATAACTAACTTCCAGATTCCACCTCGCTATATTCCGTCTTTAGTCTACATAACTAACTTCCAGATTCCACCTCGCTATATTCCGACTTAAGTCTATATAGCTTACTTTCAGATTCCACCTCGCTATATTCCGTCTTAAGTCTATATAACTAACTTTCAGATTCCACCTCGCTATATCTCGTCTTAAGTCTATATACCTAACTTTCAGATTCAACCTCGCTATATTCCGTCTTAAGTCTATATAACTAACTTTCAGATTCCACCTCGCTATATTCCGTCTTAAGTCTATATAACTCACTTTCAGATTCCATCTCGCTATATTCCGTCTTAAGTCTATATAACTAACTTCCAGATTCCACCTCGCTATATTCCGTCTTAAGTCTATATAGCTTACTTTCAGATTCCACCTCGCTATATTCCGTCTTTAGTCTACATAACTAACTTCCAGATTCCACCTCGCTATATTCCGTCTTAATTCTATATAGCTTACTTTCAGACTCCACTTCGCTATATCCCGTCTTTAGTCTATATAACTAACTTTCAGACTCCACCTCGCTATATCCGGTCTTAAGTCTATATAACTAACTTCCTGATTCCACCTCGCTATATTCCGTCTTAAGTCTATATAACTAACTGTCAGATTCCAATTCGCTATATCCCGTTTTAAGTCTATATAACTAACTTTCAGATTCCACTTCGCTATATCCCGTCTTAAGTCCATATAACTAACTTTCAGATTCCGCTTCGCTATATCCCGTCTTAAGTCTATATAACTAACTTTCAGATTTCACTTCGCTATATAGCGTCTTAAGTCTATATAACTAACTTTCAGTTTCCACCTCGCTATATTCCGTCTTCAGTCTATATAACTAACTTTCAGATTCCATTTCGCTATATCCCGTCTTTAGTCTATATAACTAACTTTCAGATTCCACCTCGCTATATCCCGTCTTTAGTCTATAAAACTAACTTTCAGATTCCACCTTGCTATATTCCGTCTTAAGATTATATAGCTTACTTTCAGATTCCACCTCGCTATATTCCGTCTTAAGTCTGCATAACTAACTTCCAAATTCCCCCTCGCTATATTCCGTCTCAAGTCTATATAGCTTACTTTCAGACTCCACCTCGCTATATTCCGTCTTAAGTCTACATAACTAACTTCCAGATTCCACCTTGCTATATTCCGTCTTAAGTCTATATAACTAACTTTCAGATTCCATCTCGCTATATTCCGTCTTAAGTCTATATAACTAACTTCCAGATTCCACCTCACTATATTCCGTCTTAAGTCTATATAACTAACTTTCAGACTCCACCTCGCTATATTCCGTCTTAAGTCTACATAACTAACTTCCAGATTCCACTTCGCTATATTCCGTCTTTAGTCTATATTACTAACTTTCAGATTCCACCTCGCTATATTCAGTCTTAAGTCTATATAGCTTACTTTCAGACTCCGCCTCGCTATATCCCGTCTTAAGTCTATATACCTAACTTCCAGACTCCACCTCGCTATATTCCGTCTTAAGTCTATATACCTAACTTCCAAACTCCACCTCGCTATATTCCGTCTTCAGTCTATATAACTAACTGTCAGATTCCAATTCGCTATATCCCGTTTTAAGTCTATATAACTAACTTTCAGATTCCACTTCGCTATATCCCGTCTTAAGTCTATATAACTAACTTTCAGATTCCGCTTCGCTATATGCCGTCTTAAGTCTATATAACTAACTTTCAGATTCCACTTCGCTATAAAGCGTCTTAAGTCTATATAACTAACTTTCAGATTCCACCTCGCTATATTCCGTCTTCAGTCTATATAACTAACTTTCAGATTCCATTTCGCTATATCCCGTCTTTAGTCTATGTAACTAACTTTCAGATTCCACCTCGCTATATCCCGTCTTTAGTCTATATAACTAACTTTCAGATTCCACCTTGCTATATTCCGTCTTAAGTCTATATAGCTTACTTTCAGATTCCACCTCGCTATATTCCGTCTTAAGTCTATATAGCTTACTTTCAGACTCCGCCTCGCTATATTCCGTTTTTGTATACCTCCCTCTAGTACATTCCACCTTCAATCTTTACATTTTTTATGCTTCATCCAGATTTTTACCACCGTCAGTCTTTCATTATATTAGCAAATTCTTTACGTCTATTAGTCGTATTGGTCGCATATGTATTTCCTTGTGAAAGTAAATGTTTCAAAAAGTGACTTTTAGAGAGAAAAACAATGTTGAACATGATGTTTTTGATAACCAAAGAAATGAGCA
Source organism: Mizuhopecten yessoensis (assembly GCF_002113885.1). Classification (NCBI taxonomy): domain Eukaryota; kingdom Metazoa; phylum Mollusca; class Bivalvia; order Pectinida; family Pectinidae; genus Mizuhopecten; species Mizuhopecten yessoensis. The sequence goes on along the minus strand of NW_018406576.1, from coordinate 46,395 downwards.
AAGCACTGGTGTGTTCTCGTACAGCATTGAATATTGTAAACAATAGAATCTAGCATAAAAGACAAAGGGTATAACGCACTTGTTCCTGTTTCGACCTTAATTTGACAAACAGTAAAATCAAGAATAAAATGTTCTGTTTCGGCAAAATCTAACTAGAATCTAGTACGTCCTCATGTCTATAATGAAAAAAATGATGGATAAGTGCCGTTTGTTTATTTTTGCATGATGATTTTCCTATCTTTAAATGCGTTTTCGACAAACAGCATATTTAGGTACCAACCTTTGGGGGGCCGTGGTGGCCAAGTGGTTAAGGCGTCTGACGTCGACACTCTCCTACCACCAGCCCTCCACAACCTGATCGCGGGTTCGAGGCCTACGTGGGGTATTCACCAGGTACGGGGCCGTAGGTAGGTGGGGGGTTTTCCGGGAACTCCGGCTTTCCTCCGCCACCAAAACCTGACACGTCCTTAAATGACCATAGCTGTTCATAGGACGAAAAGCACAATATTCTTGTTTTTTACTTAATTTCAATTAACCTATATATGATGGAAATTGCAGACAGGCCTGATAATACAGGAGAAAATAAAGAAAACAAAACTAAGCAATAATACCATTATGAAATTTTATTAATAACATTTTGACACTGATCACACTTGTTTTGTATTCAACACCACAGGTGTTTTAGTACGGCATGTATACACATTATAAGCACTTCTTTGATTAATTGTTGTATAGATTATCTTAACAATAATTGGGATTTTGACGAACGTTTGAACACTTATAAATTATATAATTTTAATTATAAAAGACATGAAATTATACACAATACCATTGGGCGATTATTATCAATTAAAACTTACATCTCAATCACAAATATAGAAACGAAACAGCCCTTGACACCAATCATCTTCATGCAATGTGAAATTGTTGTATTTTGTATTATTATGATTTTTCTGACCGGCCCTTTGTATGGTCATTGCCTCAATGTTAATATGGAAATTAACATCCGGATTTATCTAATGACTGTATATGAGCGTGCAGATCGGCTTCAGCTGTGCGACCCAGTCCATACCTTTCTATGTATTCGGGACAAAGCGGTACGTACTTCCTAACGTAGTCTTCGATGCGTTCTTCAATATTTGCACAGCAACCTTCGAAATTGTTGACAATGGTGCTTACCCAAACATATTCGCACATACAGTCGATGTGGCTTCCTACCAGGTTGATGTTGTCGACGTGGGTGGTGTTGAAAGCCACGGGTATCGTAGTGAGTTTTGTATAACTGATATCAACAGAATCCAGACTTGTGTGATTACCGAAAGCAGTATTCGATATAAACTTGATTGGATTGCGTGCAAGTGTAAGATTCGTGACCTCTGGGATGTTTTGGATGTCGTTGTTTTCTACCGTTACTAGTTTGTTGTCGGCCATATCTAACCGAGTTAAATGTTTAAGGTGGAACAAGGCACCTGGGATTCTGTCCAGGTTACAAAAATGCATTGTCAAATTAGTTATACCCAAATTCAAGATGGACTCGTCACTGATAAATTCCAGGCCATTGTTGCTCATGTCTAAATTACGGAGGGTTGGAATGTATGCCAGGGCACGTGGGAAGCTCGAGAGGTTATCGTTGATGAGACTGAGAGTTCTCAGGGTTGTGTGGTTACGAACAAAGGCCTGTGCAACTATACCCTCATTACCGACCTTGACATTGTTATCGAAATGGAATTCGTCAATTCGCCGAAGGGTGCTAACACCAAGTGGAACAGCTACGAGATTTGTATTTTTTATGGTTAGTACCAACAACGTACTCTGGAATGAATGGAAGGCCATGGGTGGAATGACCTTCAGCTGGTCACTTGACTGGTCCAAGGTTAGGTCCTGTAAGTCTTGAAAGTGACTAATAGTCGGCGGCCAATGGTCAAGATTACGATGTCCAAATTGAAATTTCTGGATGGTATCCCCCATCTCCTTCATGATGGCGTTAGTCAGGTTTATAGGAATATCGCTATTGTCGGGATTATCCCTGACGTCAAGTGTGTTTATCTTCCTCAGACGAGTTAAGGCTTCCGGTAACGAATTCAGTTGATTCTTGTGAAGATCAAGACTCTCTATATTGGACGACACACCGAAAGTGCCGTCATCTATATTACGTATCTGATTGTCACTAAGATCAACCTTTACTGCAGTGGTGCCTAAAAAGTCTGAATAATGCATGTGCGTTAGTTTATTTCCTGAAAGATTGATTTCGTATACGTCGCCTTGATTTCTGACACCATCTGGAACACTGGTTAGGTTACGACCACTGCAGTCTATCACGTGATTGGTGTCTTTATCAAAACACGTGCATCCCACACATGGAATGGTGAATGGTTGTACAACGGGGAGAACGATCGCAACTGCCTACAACAAATACAATCACACACAACGTAAGATTATGTTCGTTTTATACAATCTCTTTAATCTTAATCTGCTGATGTTTATGGTATAGCGATGTGAAGTAATTGCATAATATAATAATATCTCCATTCAAACATTTATAAGTTCTCATCTATTGTTCTAGATAAATTAAAAAAAACTAGTGAAATTCAAAATATTTTCAATTTGGCTTTCGACATGATACACCATGACGTCATTAGTTCCTGCTCGAAGTTGTTCCCTTTTCCTTTATTGATCTAATTCGGTGTTCAAAATAATTCAAGTTGATCTAAGAAAACCACTACTTGCTTTATTGCCAAACTAGCTTATTTGAACGACGTACACATTTCAGCGTTAATCATGTTCAACCATTTTGCGCTTCAAACATTACGCTGAATTACAATTGCGTTAATTGCAATAATACAAATACCGAAACACTAAGTGTTAATGTTTACCTTACATAACGCTACAATGTAAGTTCCCGAGTCAACGCAGATTTTGCCGTTGAATGTTATATTAAATACTGATTTGAAACGTGAAATGTTAAATAAAATTATCAACTTTCTATATCGAAATTTAATATTTCATTCACGATATCATTTTTTCACAATTGAAATTTCTTTTATATTTTTTACATTGTAGACTTGAGTTGGAGCGGGTTATCTCGAGTGTCAAAATTTAAGAACATGTCTCATGCATGCGTAGTATAGTAATACATGTAAGTTGCTAGTTGTCATTGTTCTTTCAGTATTTATTCTTGAATAGTTGACGAAACTAAATAGATATCATCATATCATATCCCCCCCCTTTCCACCAAAACAAACAAAACAAAAAAAGCAAAAAAGCTCTAAATAATTAAAACGGCTTGTCTTACTTTGGAATAGACAAAGAATGTAATCTTAATCTCAGGTTTAATGTTAAGACTCGGTATCCTTATAATACAAAAATATTTTGAAGGCCACAATAAAATAATGGTGACGGGCTTTATTGTTTTGGCAATATCAGTTTGTGATTTTAATTAGATGTCAAAATTACAACGCACACGCAGTGATTCTTCATAGATCAGACGGATTCTCTCCTCCTGTACATACCCATGACAATTTACAGAGAGGGACGTACTCAAAATACAGTGTATTACACAGATATAGTTCATTGCATGCGAACTATCCGTTGTACAGAAGGGCATTTGAACTGTTTATCTTCCAAATTTGCCAATGGACTCCGTTCTTATAGACAAAGGTCCATAGCCTCGTACGAATTCATCAAAATACATTTCCAACGAAAAAGTGACCTACGACACACAGGCGTGACTATACCTTAACAAATAATCACATAAATAGATGCAGTACGTCGAAAATCAATTGCCCTGCATCATATACCTATTTCGTCCTTCTATGTGTCATCGATGGCGCTAGGGACCTCAAATGTGGAAATCTAATAGGAGGTAATATGTAATTGGTTTAACTTTTGTCAAGATAGATTTGAAGATGAAATGTCTCAAAATAAATTAGGAAAAGAAATTGATATGTATTCTTTAAGAAAACCCGTTATACTATTCTACTCACCAACACTGCTAACATGCTTCCTGTAGGAACCATCTTCGCTGTAAGTAAACTGATTCCAGCCACACTTCTCTGCCAAGGTCTAGGACCACGAATGCTTATCTACAGGTCGTGCCGGGAACTACTAGGACTGGTAGGAGCGGCCTAGTGAGAGATACCATACTACCGACCAATACAGGTTTGGAAGAGTTTTTTAATATATTCAACACCAGTGTCAATTTTAATTTGCGTTATCTTAATAGTTATCATATTACCTGCTGTTTCGAAGGAATAGAACCCCTACGAGCGCCATTCTTTCAATTTGGTAATTTAAATAGAACACAATTATTTTGGATAATGATAGAAAGATTTTAAACAATAAAGTACTCTGTAGGTTTAAAGAATAAGAAAGAGTGTTGCATTCTGCATCCCATGGCATGATCACATCATGTGACCAAAGTTGGGTCCCATAACAAATGGCCAGTTTGCTTCTTCTCTCTTTTAACCACTGGAAACATCGATGTTTATCGCTGGTCACAACTGTAACTCATTAGGTTTCTATAGATTCTCTAACGGAGGATATGTCTCTATGAATTACCACTTTTAGTTAGGGCTTGCAAGAATAATGTGACGCCATCTCAGTCGAGTCCCGATATGAAAAAAGGTATAAATGATACATAAACGTCCCAATGTGTTGCTTTGAGTGCAGCAGAACTCCTTTGAATTCATCTTGCATTACAAGCTGAATCGAAGGTTAACTTCAGAAAGTAAACAAATAAGCCTGTTCTGTGCATCTTAACGTCTTTTGATGCGATTCACTGCTGGTAATTGTTGGTTTGCTTTAAGTTTCCTTGCAGTGCATCTGCTGCATATTTTGAAAAATCTTTCTCTTTTTCTCTTTTTCGTGCCGCCCTCGACGTTAACATTCCCCACTGTATGGGCCCGTTGGACCGTAAAGTGTTTGTAGGCCTTAATTAATAAAATAAAATCCTTTAAAAAATCATTACAGCTTTGTAACGGGAAACATACAATCAGACAACGTATGGTTAAGATAATTACAGGGTCTGATCATAAAATGGTCTAACTTTAATCAGTTATCGAATGATACGCTTGCCCTTTCAAAACAACTATGCGTTGAGGATTTGATTGATTTAAAAAAAAAAAAGCCTGTTTAAGTTTAATCATCGTCTATATTCTACGTTTACAAAAATTGGCGCTTCTGTTTGATGGACATTCAAAAAACTAAAGGCGATCTCCAACACCCAATGAGACATTTAGGTTACCAACCTTTTCTTTATGTTCATCTCTTTCGTTTCTCTCCTAGACATCTCTACCTGGAGTTTTTCTTGGTAAAACATTTCTTAATGTTAGAGTAACGCGGTTGATAGCGCACTCGTCTTTCATGATGATGGCTAGGATTCGACTCCCCTACCAGTCTAAAAGAATGGGATCGTCTGCAAGTTTCCATATAGGCCAACAATAGTGGCTATTATAAGTTGAAAAGACTTGATGTATTATTGGTGTAATATAAATCAAATAATAAATAAGGTTGACAATTCACAAGATGACCCGAGGTGTACCGTCGGGCATTGTAAGATGTGCTGTTTAAAATGCTTGATTAATGTTAATGTACATTTACTCCGTTGATTTATTTATAATAATTCTGTAGCAAGGGAACTAAGACCTTTCACTAAGGCGGCTGGGGTTCGATTCCCTGATCGGACGTGAAAAGGTATTGGGTGACCTACCCGGGTTATTCGGTTTTCTCCTATATTATGACCGACCATACGCTAACATCCGGGCAAACAATAGTGATTAATATAAGTTGAAATAACGTGTTTCATAATTGTTGTAAAGCAAATAAAGTTTATATTCATATTTGAGACCATGAACGAGATACGTTACTAACAAATGCGATTTCCAGCTTATTGTGCCTGACCGGTATTGTATGTGATACACTTCCCTGTAACCGTAGTTACAGGCCGCACCTTCGTAAGCTACTCTAACAAACGGTTTCGCCGCCGGTTAGGACCTTGATCATGATAAGATTGCAAGGAAAAGATAGAAAACATCTGTTATATTTCTGCCCAACATTTAAACGAAATGTTTTGATCTATCGAGTCATTTATCAGAGAGCACTTTGTCGTTAAGGTAGGTTAAACAATTGACATAATGTATTATTATTTAGGAAGTAGTCTAGTTCTTAATGCTTGTTTAGGCAGTAAGTGGGGGTATTTAGCACTGGAACGCCACTGGTTTATTCCAGAAGGCATGGCAGATATGACTTTTCGCAGTTTAATGAAATGTATTTATTTATTTGGACAGTATTTCATTTGTATTACTTGTGTGTGATAGGCAAGGGATATACGGTTATGGGAAGGGGTAGATTAAGGTTTGTTAATCATCTTGGGTTTTGTACTTTAAATTTAACTGAAGTTCCCATCATGCCAGATACCAGATCCTACTTATAAGTATGGTTATTCCACAAGGACAATAGAGGTTATCATTCATCAATTCTATTGCGATTCACTTATTCACTCGGTTTAAGTTTATTTAATCTTGTTTGTTTTTAACAATGCCTTTATACGGTTTTTGCGCATGAAAAGCATTTAGATTGTATAATGCGATACTTGTTTGAAGATCGAAGAAATCTTATTTCTATTTACTCAAATAATGTAGTTGTAATTAAGCCGTACACCTAACCCCTTTTCCTCACATTATCTGTAATTAACAAGTCACAACTAAGATAATTCTTTGCTTTTATTGTACACCACATAACGGATTTGTTACAGACTTGTATTCGGTTTCCGTATCTCATTATTAAAATCAAATAATTTAGTTAATATTAACATCAACTACAACTATTTCAATCAATAATATGTTATGCATATTCAAACTAAACGTTTAAACATGTACTTATTGTGACTTTTTGACGATTCGGAGGGTTTGTTATGAAAAGAACATTGGTTTTTGGCATTCTTTCCTTATTTGATAATTTTAAATCAAATTACAAATGATTTAATGATAGATTAATCATACCCGTGTTAGCTGAGCTCTTACTTGTCATTGAGACTGTTGCGATATATGGCAAAATACACGCGATTTCATTGCGGGCCATGTATGATTTTATTTTCAACTACACACAATTCTCAAAATAAACAGTATATAACGAACAAAATCAACTCTCCTCGAAATAGTATAATGGCTGCAAAAATAATTGAATGTTGATATACATATTTGTTTTAAGCTCATAGTTCATTACAACTGTAAGTTTAGGAACCTAGTATTCTTCTACTCAGCATGCTGATTTACCCCAACAGTAGGACATTTATTCATCTATTCGCCCTCTCGGTAGATCAAATATGTATGTTTACGTTTTATAAATGAACCTATCTTGATCACTCTACTGCCCTCTTTTCATTAAAATATATTTTAGACCCTAACATTAATCCCCATCTGATGTGCCCTACTGTCAAAGTATGTTATATTTATGGCATGTTACACACACTACTTAGGTTATTCAGATGCATCAAAATAGGATCTTAATTGTTTTTTAAATTTCCATGATATGATACATATTTACTGTAAGAGCCGCTTGAAACATAGACAACAGCATGTCATCCACCCTAAAAACACGAAATAATATAATTAAAGCATTGGTCTTGATTTAGAAAAGAAAAAGAAATCCAATTCAATCGTATGTTAGACTCCATTTCTTAGTTCCTTTGCATCAATATACCATTAATCAAATACAGCATACAATTTATGTCAACACAGACACGGTTCCATCTTCTACAAATGTACTAATGTTGAGAGCAAATTATAAAGGAGGACAGAAGAAAATCGCTCGTCACAAAAATTTAAGACTTATAGGATCTAACAAATACCATTATATGTTTAACTATAATCGTGTGTCCTGAATCGCCTACATTGTGACTCCGTGTTTTTTTTTGTTTTTTTTTTTTTTTTAGCATAGAACTGTCGTCGGATATCGCCACCTGGACAACCCAACATGTTTGTGATCTGGGTGAGTACAACTGTTTATACAACCTTAGTGTGATCTGAACGCGAGCTACTGTTTATACGCTATGAATCTAAATTCGTGGTTCGTACAATCGTTTCGTTCGTCAACATTTGTTAGTGCTCTTTTTACAGAGTCATGTTGTTTGAAGGACTAGGTCAAATAGTTTTCTCTTGCTATTGATTGTAAATTTGTACGAACTCTTGTCTTTTATTTATTCCACTTTTCCAGTTGATAAATTAAAAACATACTTTTTTAAAGATACAAGCGAAACCCAAATTTTAGCAAAGAAAACCATTTTCGTTATTCCTGAAACATTATGTGTTCTCACGATACCATCTACCAAAGAGAATACCGTCAAAAGGTGGCAATCAGGAGATAAATATTAATTTAAGAGACATTGTTTTATCATGGCTCATTAACATTCAAATAATGATATGATAAACTGAGCGTCGGTATGACAGAGATGCGTATCGATTTGTTATGATGCTACAATTCTGTACAGGTGTGTGTTGTGGGCCTCTCCTTAGTCGGCCGATCCCATCAGCAGTCTGCTCACTGTCTGCCTACGGAATACTCCAGTCACAATTGTTCCTGTATAGCCAATGACGTTCTCTGCCAGGGAATCGTGTCACTAGCACCAGTCGCTAATCCTCTCCGCCTCAATTCACTCAGCATTTACGACAGCCCGAACCTGCAGTTACCAAATAATACGTTCAATCGCCTCACTCTATCAAGGCTGAGCCTGGCTAACAATCGTCTATTTAATCATGATTTTGAACTTAACACGTTTGCAGGCCTGACTGTTCAGGACTTAGATCTAAGTAACAATATGCTTACTAAGATCCCTGAAGCCGTTACCAACGTGGCCAATATCAGAGGATTGAGTGTATCTGGTAACCCTATTGAAAACTTCCGCAATGAAGATCGCATAATGAAGAAAATCGGAGATACTCTTCTCCGCTTTTCGTTTGGAGATGATGACTTCGATCCTAATTGGCCGACAGAGTTGAAGCACTTCCCACGTCTCGAAGAACTGAATGTAACTAGAGGGGGCTTTTCGTTGATGCCTATATGGGCATTTTATGGTTTTGAGAGGACACTTAAAAAGCTTTTAATCGAAAATACTAATTTGAAATCGGTGCCCCTTGCTTTTGGAAGGCTGAACTACATGACAGAGCTGCGCTTCGACCACAACCAAGAGGTGGGCGACTTCGGGATGAACGTACCTCTGGTTCATGGTATACTTACACATATTGGTCTGATAACGCTGAAAGATGATAACATAACAACTTTCCCTCAAATCCTAGGCAAGTTCGATAACCTCACTAAGCTTGAAATGGGTCAAAATGCATTGAAATTTGTCAGCGATCAATCAGCTAATGCCATCAAACGCGTCACAAGTCTGAGTCTGCGCAATTCAAGCATTTCGCGTATTCCTGGCGCACTACAAGATATGAAAACTCTGAAGGATATCGATCTGTCTTTTAACGGTATACACAGCATTCAGCGGCAAGACTTGGAAAACTTAACGAGTCTTGAGACTCTTAATTTGAATGATAATCCTTTACAGTATGTCTCGGACCATGCGTTCCAGAAGTCGATAAAATTAACCAGAGTGGAGTTTCGTAACACCCAACTAACGAATGTGCCCTGTGCCATTAAGAATCTTTGTCTGAGAGCTATGAACATCACCGTCGACTTGACAGGCAATAAGATCGAGTGCACGTGCTCGCTTCAGTGGCTGTATAAGTGGGGGAGTCATGACATAACCAGTAACCGTAACCAGCATCTTAGTGTCCTTGGAAACTGTTTGACCATCGACAGCACCATTCAAGATTACTTTGATAAAACTCTGAAGGATTGTCCGGATTCCTACCTTTGCAACGACATCCAAGTGAATTCGAATCCTGACTGTGGTGTGATGTAAAAGGATATATTGGACTGTCGGCTAAGTAAACTGCCAGCTGATTTCAAATGTATCACAATCAATGACCAGGTGTTTTTTACGACAAGCTCATAGCAAATATTGATTTATCTGAAGGGAATTTACATTTAAACGTTATTGATTCCTGGGAATGTATAAGCCAATCAACAAGACAATTTTTTCGTTTGTCCTTCAGAACATTTTTTCAGTTTCATAGTTATTCCTGGGACTTTTCATTAAGGAATGTCAAGGTTTGGACACTGTGTTCATCCTCTTTACATTCTTTTTAAATTTGTTTACTTTTCACTGTAAATCTCAATTAATTAATCTTTTAAGGATTTATGCTTTTTTGCAAAGTATACATATTGTCAGAGTAATCTCCCTTAGAATGTGAGCTTACTTACTTACTTACTATCTTAACATATCGTTTTGAAAGTTGTCTCTTTTCATTCTTTGAGATTGAATCAATTATGTGTAATTATATAGATTTTAAAACATTTTAAAATTAAATATTTTACAGGTGTTATTTTGTTAAACGGCTTTGAAATAAGTGCATATGATATAGGTAGGTATCATGTAATAGTTACAAAGTCAAATAATGTCTATAGATCTGTAAAAAGCTTTCATTGGAATCATACGTCTAACGAAATTATGGACATGTGCTTGGGATAAGGTAAAGTAAGTCAGTATATCGTCGGAATAACAAGGTTACAGTTAAGGATATATCATCACTGCCGTTATGTATTTGATCACTCTTTGATTATTTAAATTTACAACGAAAATAGCTAATGAATCAAATTAAGCAATTGTAACATTTGAGTTCAATTGATTTCATAGCTATCCCATACACGCCATAATCTAACATGTATTCATTTTTTAATTGTAAATATGATAGGCTCTGGATTGTATTTTTTTTTAAATAAAATATTTCGAAGTACAAATTTCGCTCCGAGTTGGGCCTTATTTATCCGTTTTATCAGTCCGTATTCCAGGTATGACATGGTGCTCGTCCTTTCGCCTGTGTCTTAACTCTTCTTGATAGTAACTTTGTTAGACTACAAAATTGACTATATTTCTTTCTTTGAATTATATTACTGCATAGGTCACGACCCTCTATGTCTAAATTATAAAGTAAAATGTCAGGATAGTTTAACTTGGCCTGAACTAGGTAGATAAAATCTTCAACAATCGCTTTTATCTCAAATCAATCTTTATCGGATCGGTGCTGATGAAAAAAGTACAAATGAAAATTTTACCTGAAGTCATTGTTTCGATAACCTAACGTCGGACTTATACCTTAAGCCCGCTTCCAATCATTAGCTTTATCAAAGTTAATTGACGATTCGAATTAAACAACATAGTTCGAGTTGACCTGTTAAACATGTAGACCCCGATGGTAGCTTTGCTATAGATTTCGAGTTAGCTTCTTAAACATGTGGATCCCTTTGGTAGCCTTGCTGGAGTTTGGGTTTACTTTTGAAACCGCAAAGACCTTGTATGCTTTATATCTTACATGCATAAACCATCGACATGGACAGGTGTAATCTGAATTCCAATAAGACCAGGAAGTTGACACCGTTACATTGATAGAGGGGGTAATCTAAATAGTCTGTGTCACTACAAAGATAGACAGCGAGGGTTATTCGATAAGTCCATGACTGTATCGACTATAAATCAAGACTTAATTGATTTACGGAAGCCTATATGTGTCAATTTGATTAATTTAAAAGTAATTTTATCATGTTTTAACCCGTTAACCAAATTGTAAAATCGCGTAGGTTATCTCGTTATCTCCTTAAATCGCGTAAGATATCTTGTTTCAACCAGATGAAAATATTATTTTAATTTTTCAAATTGACACTTATCGGCTTACATACAAACCCAATATCGTTGTCAATATAGTCAGATTAATTGAATAGCATCACACCTTTTATCAAAAAAAAGCATACGCATTAGAAATAAAAAATAAATAAAAAAAAAAAAGTCTATTTCATTTCCGCTACATAAACCTATTAATTTAAATTGTCGGTATGAAAGCATACAATATATGACACACCGTATTATAAATACATTCCAATCGAAAAATGTTATACTACTTGATTAATGGAAACTAGTAACGTTTTGATATAAATCGTTGGAAGGTAGTGATATCAAAATCATTATCTGTAGGATTTTTCTAAATTTTGTTTTGAAAAAAAAAAAGATTTTTTTTTTTTTTAAATAAGAATTTTAAGATGACGCATGCAATATTTATATCAACGATTAATATACACAGCAATGTTCGTCTTATAGACAGATTTATGTTAAATATTGTTCTTATCTTTAACTAGAAATCAAATAAATACGTCCGTTGCCCCTGCGAGAAGACATTTAATGTACGAAAGCTGACCCCGGGGACCCAAACCTTGCAGTCTTTTAAATAGAAGTGCTGGGAAATAAATACAAAACAAATATGAATAAAAGCATGTGCACTCTTATCATCTATATATCCTGCATGACACGTATGGATACATGTACGTGCCTTCACGGCACATGCAAACACATAATATAAGTTACACGTGCAAATACATACGATGTTGGCGTAACCATATATAATGGCATTCATATTCCTACAATCAACTGGTTGGAATTTTTTTTTTTCTCTTTCGATTGTGCGATGGTTTCGCACTTTCACATTGTACAATTTAAGAAATGTTCTCCAGCTCTACCACTATCCCCTCCCCCTCCCTCTCCACCACCACCCCTCTCCACCCCCTCNCGTTGAGTAGTTTTGTTTTTGTCGATATGTCCTTACGTGGGCACCAATGTAACGAATATCTCTCTTCGATGCGGTAGGGGTCAAACCTTGACCTCTACTTATCTGAAGCTCTTCCGAATAAACTAATACCACAAAAACAAAATGCCTTTACTGCTATTATACAGCCTTTTAATCAATACATATTTAGATTGAATTGCAACACGACGATTTGACAGAACATTTACGTCTTTGGAAGAACATACAATTACTTAAAATTGTCATACTGTTTAAGTAACGGAAATAAATTTGAGTTTTAACCTCAAATTAAAAATGTAATGGTAGTGAAATATAAACGTTCATCTCTCTGTGAATTTTCTTGGCGTTATGTGATTAAAAAAAGTTCAGAATTACCAATTCAAGAAAACGGTCGAATAGTTCATTTTCATTACTCTGCATCTGAGGAAAAGTGTTTAAAATGTGTGTATATGTCTATACCTACCTAACTAACTATCAAATCCTCACTAATAATCAGTCGAGCATTAGACGAAGGGAAAGGATTATAAGGTTTTTTTGTTGTACCATTTTGTTGGCTTTCGACAGACAGAAAATAGCACGAGGGTCTTCAGTACAATTTATCCGAAGAAGGCATCGCCTGGTCAATTCTCGTATGGTTGAGAAGATATTTAACTGATAAAAAAAACATCGAATTTCAATTAATAATGAACGTTCTGATTGGATTGTAATCAAAGCGGGGTCTGTCAAAGTTCGATTCTTGGTCCACTGCTATATTTTTATCTACATGAACGATATGGAAAATAACACAAATGCATGATTTTATTGTAAGCAAACGATACAGCACTGTACATCACAAACTACTGTATTATATAACTGGTTGAACATTGTGGTACAGGTAGTTATTAAGCTTAACTTCAATTCAGAAAAAAGATCAGAAAGTAATATAATTGGTAATCAAATCGTCCATACCTATCATTCTGCATGGGTGTCGAAGTACATTTTTCTGATAATAGATGTTGAGTGGAACATGTAAGATACGTTATTAATGAGAAACGATACGAATCAATTATAAACTCACCAGCAACGCACTTTATCATACCTATCATTGACATAACGAATAGACGTTTAGCTTATAAACATCGATTCTGAGGCAGCTCGAATTATGTCAGATGCATCTAACTGATTTGTTTTTCACTTTATCAATCGAATTGGCCCGTTAACCATTGTCCTACCGAAGTTTTAATAATAACAACGCAAAAAGATATTTCGATTCGGCTACAGTTTAACATAATAATGAATGATTATACTGTGTCCATGTACCATATTTTACACTGTATAGCCCCAGCCCTTTTTCAACCTTCCCATGTAAATTATCCCTGTTCAAATCAGCATCCCTTCAGCTATAATTGTCAATGTTGGTTATGATATAAAACAGAGATGCAATCATTATTAACGTTTTTTACATGTTTCACCCAACATCTATTATCAGAAAAATGTACTTCGACACTCATGTATATTGATAGGTATGGATGATTTGATTACCAATTATATTACTTTCTGATCTTTTTTCTGAATTGAAGTTTACCTTAATATCTACATGTACCCCGATTTTCAACCAGTTATATAATACAGTAGTTTGTGATGAACAGTGCTGTATCGTTTGCTTACAATAAAATCATGCATTTATGTTATTGTCCATATCGTTCATGTAGATAAAAAATATAGCAGTGGACCAAGAATCGAACTTTGACAGACCCCGCTTTGATTACAATCCAATCAGAACGTTCATTATTAATTACAATTCGATGTTTTTTTGTCAGTTAAATATCCTCTTAACCATACGAAAAATGACCGCGCGATGCCTTATTAGGATAAATTGTACTGGAAACCCTCGTGTCATTTTCTGTCTGTAGAAGGCCATACTGGTACCAGAAAATGAACTTATTATTTATTTCCCTTCGTCTAATGCTTGACTGATTATTAGTAAGGATTTGATACTTAGTTAGTTAGTTATAGACATATACACACATTTTAAACACATTTCCTCTTGACTGATTATTAGTGAGGATTTGATAGTTAGTTAGATAGTTATAGACATATACACACATTTTAAACACATTTCCTCTTGACTGATTATTAGTGAGGATTTGATAGTTAGTTAGATAGTTATAGACATATACACACATTTTAAACACATTTCCTCTTGACTGATTATTAGTGAGGATTTGATAGTTAGTTAGATAGTTATAGACATATACACACATTTTAAACACATTTCCTCTTGACTGATTATTAGTGAGGATTTGATAGTTAGTTAGATAGTTATAGACATATACACACATTTTAAACACATTTCCTCTTGACTGATTATTAGTGAGGATTTGATAGTTAGTTAGATAGTTATAGACATATACACACATTTTAAACACATTTCCTCTTGACTGATTATTAGTGAGGATTTGATAGTTAGTTAGATAGTTATAGACATATACACACATTTTAAACACATTTCCTCTTGACTGATTATTAGTGAGGATTTGATAGTTAGTTAGATAGTTATAGACATATACACACATTTTAAACACATTTCCTCTGATGCAGTGTAATGAAAATGAACAATTGGACCGTTTGTTTGAATTGGTGATCCGAACTTCTTTAGTCACATAACGCCAGGAAAATTCCTAGAGAGGCGAACGTTTATATTTCTCTACCATTTAAATTTTTATTTGATGTTAAAACTCAAATTTATTTCCGTTACTCAAACAGTAGGACAATTTAAAGTAATTGTATGTTCTTCCAAAGACGTAAATGTTCTGTCAAATCGTCGTGTTGCTATTCAATCTTAATATGTATTGATTAAAAGGCTGTATAATAGCAGTAAAGGCATTTTGTTTTTGTGGTATTAGTTTATTCGGAAGAGCTTCAGATAAGTAGAGGTCAAGGTTCGACCCCTACCGCATCGAAGAGAGATATTCGTTACATTGGTGCCCACGTAAGGACATATCGACAAAAACAAAAATACTCAACAAAACGAAACTAAAAGGCCCGCGCTGTAACCCTTAACGAATTCTTTNAACATTTCTTAAATTGTACAATGAGAAAGTGTAAAGCCATCATACAATCGAAAGAGAAAAAAATATAATTTCCAATCAGTTGATGGCAGGAATATGAATGCCATCATTTTCTCTTATGTATGGTTACGCCAACATCGGATGGGATTTTCACGTGCAACTTATATTATTTGTTTGCATGTGCCGTGAAGGCACGTGCATGTATCCATACGTGTCATTCAGGATATATAGATAATAAAAGTGCACACGCTTTTATTCATATTTGTTTTGTATTGATTTCCCAGTACTTCTATTTAAAAGACTGCCAGGTTTGGGTCCCTTGTGTCAGCGTTCGTACATTCACGGTCCTTTAGCAGGGGGAACGGAAGTATTTATTTTATTTCGTGTGAAATATAAGAACAATATATAACATAAATCTGTCTATAAGACGAACATTGCTGTGTATATTAGTCGTTTATATAAATATTACATGCGTCATCTTAAAATTCAGATCAATACGACTATCTTTTTTGTACAGTTTTGTTTTCTGAACAAAATTTAGAAAATATCCTACAGATAATGATTTTGATATCATTACCTACAACGATTAATATCAAAACGTTACTAGTTTCCGTTACTCAAGCAGTACAACATTTTCCGATGGGAATGTATTTATAATATTGTGTGTCATGCTTTCATACCGAAAATTTAAATTAATAGGTCTATGTAGATGATGCCCATGGAAATGAAAATAGACTTGTTTGATAATTTTATTTTATTTGTAATGCGTATGTTATTTTTGGTAAATGGCGTGATGCTATTCAATCAATCTGACTATATTGACAACGATATTGGGTATGTATGTAAGCCGATAAGTGTTAATTTGAAAAATTAAAAAAATATTTTCATCTCGTTTAAACAAGATAACTAACGCGATTTAAGGAGAAAACGAGAGAACTTACGCGATTTAACAATTTGGTTCAAGGGTTAAAACATGATAAAAATAACTTTTAAATTAATCAAATTGACACATATAGGCTTCCGTAAAACAGTTTAGTCTTGAGTTATAGTCGATACAGTCATGGACTGTTCGGATAACCCTCGCTGTCTATCTTTGTAGTGACAAAGACTATTTAGATTACCCCCTCTATCAATTTAACGGTGTCAACTTCCTGGTCTTATTGGAATTCTGATGACACCTGTCAATGTCGATGGTTTATGCATGTAAGATATAAAGGATACAAGATGTATGCGGTTTCAAAACTAAACCCAAACTCTAGCAAAGCTACCAAAGGGATCCACATGTTTCAGAAGTTAACTTGAAATCTATAGCAAAGCTACCATCGGGGTCTACATGTTTAAGAAGTTAACTCGAAATCTCCAGCAACGAAAGTATTGTTATCCGTAAAAGCCGTGAATTGTTGTCCATACAGATAGTCGTTAAATTTCTCGGTTACAGCCAATTTCAACGCCAAGAACTCTTATTTATGGGCAGGATAGTTCCTCTCCGACTTGGAGAGTCCTCTACTAGCAAAACCTATCACCCTTAGACTGTCATTCTGACGCTGGTACAGGATTGCTCCTAATCCCTGTCCACATGCGTCGGTATGAACCTCAAAGGGTTGGTTGGGCTGCGCATAAGCAAGCACTGGTGGTGATGACAAACACTCCTTAAGTTTCTCAAAGGCTTGCGTCTCATCTTGGCCCTATCCAGTTGAAGTCAGATTTCGTCTTGTTTTCTTTCGCCCTCCAACCTTGGCACATGTAGTTAAGAGCTCATTCAACGCCTTAGCAATCTTGGCAAAGTCTTTGATGAACTTCCTGTACTATCCAACGAAGCCCAAAAAGGCACGAATCTCCTCTGGAGTCGTCGGCTCTGGCCAGTTCAGAACCTTTTCGATCTTACTAGGGTCAGGTGAAATTCTCTCCTTAGAAATCACAGTCCAAGGTAAACAGCTCTCCTTTGGAAAAACTTACATTTCGTCGGAGACAACTTCAAACCGCATTCTCTTAATCTCTGAAGTACCTTTTTTCAGCCGACGAAGATGTTCCTCAAAGGAATCTGAAAAGATAATCATATCGTCCAAATATATTAAGCAGATACTCAGGTGGAGGTCCCCTAGGCATTCCCCCATCAACCGCTGGTACGTTGCAGGAGCGTTCGACATCCTAATATATTCATAAAATCCTAGGGGTCCAACCGTAAAAGTTGTAACGTTCCTGATGACAGTCATCAACCTCTATCTGGTGATAGCCATACTTCATATCGAGGACCGTGAAATATTTTGCTCCAGACAAACACTCTAGGATGTCCTCAATTCTTGGCAGAGCATAGGAATCACGTATGGTCCTCTTGTTTATCTCCCGGAAGTCAACACACATGCGTAACACGTGTCTAGAAGAGTATGAAGATGGTTCTTTACCTCCTCAAACATGGATGGTGGTATGCCCATGTGTCTCTGCTTGATAGGAGTTGCGTCATGCATATCTATCCATGTCTCACTGAATTGGAAAAACCAATATCCTTGTCATTCTTGGAGAACATATCCTGAAATGACATGATGAGTTGTCGTTGTCTCCCCTTCTCAACTTCAGATGAGAGAGGCTCCACCTCAACATTCCGATCATCACCTTTGTAGTGGTAAGAAACCAATTCAGGAGTAATGTCTAGACCTTCTGATGTAATGCAGTCTTCGGCTGGCTGGACTATTGCACAAGTTGGCTGACAAGGTAGTTTTTTATCCAAGTAAGTCTGCACTTGGGTATTAGGCTTCATGTTGATTACCTTATCCTCAGCACATTTCAGAATACCAAGACGGAAATTCCTCCTATGAAGCTCCTTTTCCCTACTTGAAAGGCACCTAAAAGCCAAAAACCAAGACATAAGCAAGTCTGCACTCTGTAAAAACCGAGCTGAATTCCGCTTATGGCATTTGTCCATGAGTATGGTTAAAACATTAGTGCCCAACAAAACTGGTACCTTAAAGTTGTAATCACTGTCAGGTACAAATAATAGAATCCGCACATTCCACATTTAAAATACAATCAAGTGGTTGTAAATGTAACGTCTCCGGATCCGGAAGTACGAAAATCTTAACCGGAAGTTAAAAAATATGAAAATCAGCAAAGTTCAGTTTGTTCAATTCAAACTAATTTCCCTTCCAAACGAATAGTATCGGTAAAACTGTCACTGTATATACTATGCTGCAAAATGTCTATAAATTATCCGGGCTCCAGCAAAATAACAAATTAAAAGTCAGGAAATGATAAGACAACACAGCGGTAGATTCCAACACAGAGTTCAATTATAATTGATTCTCAGAAATCGATCGACAACACAGGTAAAACGTATCAACATATATTACACCGTGCAGTAATGATAATAACGATCATAGTTTCTATCAGTTACCTGAGGTGTCTCACTCTGCACTTGTGTCAATTGAACAGCTATCCCACAGCAGACAATTCCTGTTCACTAGCACTTACACTGCTCTGACAGATCACACGTGAAGATAAAACGGAAGTTGATCAAACCAGAATCCAGGGGTCGTAGTATTATCCGGAGAGACAACAAAAGGAACCGGAGTGTCCGGACCACGCCGAGGACCACACCGTCTTCTTTCAAGCACTGTGAGAATATGTTTTAAAGGTTCATTTCACTATGGGCATATATATTATCATATCTATATATATTACACCAGTACTTTAAATAGCTTCAGCATTTAAAAGAATAAGTCACTTAAACAATTCAGTCTAACAAATTAGAACTTTCACACCATAGACAATAGGTTCATGAGATTTAGATTTTTTTATAGACCTACTGAACTTTTTACGTGAAATTAAGAAAATGTGTGTAATAATGAAGGCAACAAGTAAGTAAACAGAACACACATTTACTCACTAAACTGCACTTACTGATTATCACATATCGTTTGAAATAAAATGCTATATGTAGTCAATGAGTCCCATAGACATACATATAGTTCAGTCTGATGAAGAAATTGTGTATCGCTTAAATATTTGAGCATAAAAGATCAACAAAGCAAATAAAGTTGATTATCGCTAACATTTTCAAGCCGTGTATCGGCTACATGTATCTTCAGGCGATTACTTTTTATGTCTTGGTAACAACATTATGACGTAATATTATCAATTCCATAAGGGTGTTGTGTTATTGTTTATATTACGTCATAATGTTGTTACAAAGACATCTCCAAACTCACATTTGTTTAAATTTCAAAATCAATGGTTCTAAATATAAATTTGTTTGAAGAGATTGTTGATGGGTTGTCAGACGGACGCCAGAGTACAGCATACTTACCTTACATGTCTGTCCTGTCGACCAGGTAAGCGTATTTACCTTACAGCTCTCTCCTGTCGACCAGGTCAGCATATTTACCTTACATGTCTGTCGTGTCGACCAGGTAAGCGTATTTCCCTTACAGCTCTGTCCGGTCGACCAGGTAAGCGTATTTCCCTTACAGCTCTGTCATGTCGACCAGGTAAGGATATTTACCTTACAGCGCTGTCCTGTCGACCATAAGCACATTTACCTTACAGCTCTCTCCTGTCGACCAGGTCAGCATATTTACCTTATAGCTCTGTCCTCTCGACCAGGGAAGCATATTTACCTTATATGTCTGTCGTGTCGACCAGGTAAGGATATTTACCTTACAGCGCTGTCCTGTCGACCATAAGCACATTTACCTTACAGCTATGTCCTGTCGACAAGGTAAGCATATTTATCTTACAGCTCTGTCCGGTCGACCAGGTAAGCGTATTTCCCTTACAGCTCTGTCATGTCGACCAGGTAAGCATTTTTACCTTACATGTCTGTCCTGTCGACGAGGTAAGCATATTTAACTTACTTGTCTGTCCTGTCGACGAGGTAAGCATATTTACATTACAGCTATGTCCTGTCGACAAGGTAAGCATATTTACCATACAGCTCTGTCCTCTCGACCCGGTAAGCATATTTACATTACAGCTATGTCCTGACGACCAGGGAAGCATATTTACCTTACATCTCTGTCCTGTCGGCCAGGTAAGCATATTTAACTTACTTGTCTGTCCTGTCGAACAGGTAAGCATACTTCCCTTACAGCTCTGTCATGTCGACCAGGTAAGGATATTTACCTTACAGCTATGTCCTGACGACCAGGGAAGCATATTTACCTTCCAGCTCTGTCCTGTCGGCCAGGTAAGCATACTTCCCTTACAGCTCTGTCTTCTCGACCAGGTAAGCAAATTTACCTTACAGCTCTCTCCTGTCGACCAGGTGAGCATAGTTACCTTACAGCTCTGTCTTCTCGACCAGGTAAGCACATTTACCTTACATGTCTGTCGTGTCGACCAGGTAAGGATATTTACCTTACAGCGCTGTCCTGTCGACCACGTAAGCATATTTACCCTACAGCTCTGTCCTGGCGACCAGGTAAGCATACTTCCCTTACAGCTCTGTCTTCTCGACCAGGTAAGCACATTTACCTTACATGTCTGTCGTGTCGACCAGGTAAGGATATTTACCTTACAGCTCTGTCATGTCGACCAGGTAAGAATATTTACCTTACATGTCTGTCCTGTCGCCCAGGTAAGCATATTTTCCTTACATGTCTGTCGTGTCGACCAGGTAAGCGTATTTCCCTTACAGCTCTGTCCTCTCGACCAGGTAAGCAAAATCAGGATAGCTATTGGCCAAATTGCCCAATTGCTCTTGCTACCTCAAATCCAAGATGTTGCTAACTCTGTATAGAGAGTGGAGAGCTACTTCGAAGGTAATTAGTTGTCAAGGGTTACTTGGTGGTAGTCACCTCAATGTAATACAAGAGTGCATAAGGAGTACTTCAGCACCCAAAACTCGAACTGATTCTGCATATTAAATGTTTGTAGATCATAATAAAACGTTAAATTATGATTTGAAAATTATTCACTGCATTTCATGTTTTAATTGGATTTTTTAGTAAAATTATATTTCTCAAAAAAAAAAGGGTTCCGGATAATACAACTAACCGCTGTTAAATGTGCGTCAGACACATATACACATGAAATCTTCCAAACAAGGAGACTTTAATATAAACAAATCATTTGCAAAAAATACTGTATTGCTTAATCATCACTCAAAACTGAACCAGAATAGGTGTAGCATTATATTGGCTATTCATTGCATCTGTATTAACTTTGATACAGTCAATTCTACGCCTGTCGAAATAAATTTGATTAGTTGCAGTAAAACATCATCATTAATTGTAATATTTAACTGTGAAAAAAATACCAGCGTGTATTTGAACAGTTCGCCGACCCCATCCACAGATAAAAAGGGTGATTATATATTTTATCTAGAAGTTTACAATGCTAAACTACTGTATTTTTCAAATATGTGTTTTGTAAAAAGGAAAAATTAAGCTATTTTAGGTAGAAATAAATTATATGGATATTTTCGAATGAATTTTAACTGTGCATGTCATTGTACAATACCAAAAAGCTACTTATAGTGCACGTTAGATCTGTAGTGGAACTTGACTTGGTTAATTGCCGGCGATCAGGTAGCTCAGTTGGTAGAACGTCCATCTTGAGTTCGGAGGGTCCTTGGTTCGAACCTTGGTCTGGCCGTTGCATTACTAATTTCGAAAAAAAGGACAGAGGAATGTAATGGAATTTTAAAGCCTAGTTATGTATAACATCACAAATCAAAGTAAATGTCAAATGATCTGAAAAAATCCCTGATTACACGGATGTGAAAAAATCTCAATTGTATGCATACAGTGCACGGTCACATTCACTGTTTTTGTTTAATTTCCATCAAACGATTGACTTGTATAGTAGGCCATGTGTCGTTACTTATATCCCGAGTTTCCTCTAACCCTGACCACAGGGGCACGGTTCCCCTGTGCCCTGACTTCATATTTGACACATCCGACACGACGTCAACGTTTTCTAAGTTATGAGGTGCCTGACAGCAACAATCTGTTATAACACAACACATACCTCAACTGTATCATTGAATTGATATTATTACCCACAGCTGCTACATTCCGTCAGTAGAGACCTCGTTCAAAATGTCCCACCTGATCGATGCCATATTGTGTTGGTTATGGGTGTGACGCTAGTTTCATAGACATATTTTTCATCATTTAATTGCGTGATGATACAATAACAATACATTTTCTGTATGTGACAGGTAACACATTGGTAGCGTTTTGTGGTAAATCTGATATGTATTGGGTGTTTTGTGGACCCTAAATTTGATATGTATTGGGTGTTTTGTGGACCCTAAATCTGATATGTATTGGGTGTTTTGTGGACCCTAAATCTGATATGTATTGGGTGTTTGCGATATACAGTTTTATACATTTTGTATTTGCGTGCTTGGATTCAGATGGTTTGAATCACTATTATTTACTGTAAAGTTTTCAGGTTTTGAAATTGTGTCATATTTTTCCTTCCTTATTAGAAAAAGAAATGTGAGTTGTGTACGAGTTTCTCCTTTCTCCTTGTCATAAGACAAGAATTAACTCTTCACTTTATAGTTACGAAATTGCTAATACAAAAGTTGTTACTATCATACCTGAATTTTGACGTAGAAATGTACTTGTGTATTTTATTTGGTTTGGACAATCATTACTAATTGTTTTAGAATTCAAACAAACAATAAATATATGGTTTGATTATTATAATCAAGTTTATTTAGATTAAAAGGGCATACATATTCAAAAGATCTGTTATATGCCATCAAAGTAAAGTAAAACACGTACAGAAAGTTTTCTCCATGCCTAAAACTAAGATCACATGTTCTTGTCATTGGGTTATCTACCAAAGGTACGGATGTCTTATATAAATATATACATTAATTGTATATATTAAAGACATTATACTATAACACGTGTTTCTAACATAAAAAAGGTACATGATTATAACAGTTACAGAAGATACTTAAAATCTAAATTAAAAGAAAAAAAAAATATTATACAATTCTTGACCCCGATGTCCAACCACACTCAAAGATAAACATGATCGCTATGCAGTTGAGTCTCCAGACAAAAATTCCTATAACGAAATCTTTGTCTGCAAACACGTTTTAACTACCTGCTTGAAAACAGTACAAGACATACTCAATAACCATAAAATCCCTGCATATACAATTTCCAAATGTGTAGAAAGACGAAATACTGGCTAATCATACTTCTACATTACCAGTTGTCTGAATACCAACTAACGACAAGGATGCGAACCTGTCATGTTTGTATTATGATAAAATGGTGTTTTGTCTTTTAAAATGCCGATTGATCATTATGTAAGGCTTCTCCAGTCGAAATGAAAGATAATAGATCCATTTAATACAACTGACTTAGTTATTTACTTGTGAAAACGTCACACCACTGGTTGACAGAAGCACACTTCTGTGTGGCCGAGAGCTTACCATAGATGTATTCAACTATAATTTCAAAAAACTTGTATACCTCTCTGTATTACTAAGGGTCTCCGCGTCTTTGTTAAAGCTGTTATCAGGAATTGGAATATCTCTTTTCTGACATGACCATAGCTTTGATAAATCATTTCTGAAAAGAAAACCATACCGTGTGGGACTTTTATGAAAAAATAATAAAGATAGAATACAAAAAACGTAATAACAAACAGTGTTCTGAGTTCTAACCAACCGAGTAACATGTACCTGTTCAATAAAATTGTCCTCGACCAACTGTGCTACAATGATATCCTAAACGAAATTCATGGAATCACTAGGAAAGGGCATTAGGTCACATGTTCGACCATGTTGTTATTTACGAACACTCCTGTTTCTTCCAAACTTGAGACCCCGGGGGTTCTGTTTGAATGTCTTCTCCAAACAAGCTTTAGTTTTGATGAAACAGGCTTATAACTTTTGAAAATGATGTCCAAATAAATAGCGTCGCACAGCAAGAATATCACTGAAGTTTTGCTTTGGTAATCATTCTACCTTTTCAATTGTTTATGTAGCGATAATCAGCAGCCAAAAATGCTTATATAAAGTTAAATTGTCATAAAAGTATCATCAAATGAAAACTGCATACAGAAAAATACTTCTTTACATTGCATGACAGTTTCTTGGGCCATTGTACATTTAATGGAATGAATGTAGATAATGTCACACTGCATTGTTGGAAGTACTCACAAAGAGTTAGTTGCTATTCGATCTGAAAAAATAAAAATAAAAAATGCGGCGTCAGGAAACACATATTTATATATTTACTATAAAGTTTTCCCTTTTTGCCTGCGCATTGATTTGGTTTTCAAATGTTCGGGCTTCGTTTGCAATCACCCACTTATTTCTTTTTGCTTCATATTTAAGTAATATGTTCCTACGTTTATTGTACGACACATGTGCATGTACATTCTCGAGGATAAAATATCCAAAGCAATCCATTACTCCATCTGGGTACGTGGTATTACTCTTATTTGGCCTATATTAGGATGGAGTGTCGTCGATGAAGCAGAAGACGCCTACACTTCTGGGACATCCCCTCTAATTCTCCTTCATGTTTTCTATGGGTCTTCGTGTAAATCTTTACTACTGTTCTTTATTTCTCTCATTGTCATCGATTTTAATATGTAATTACAGTTTTTCTTCTTGACACTTCTGCTTTCCAGGATAGAATCTCAAAAGCAATGTGTTACTTCATATTTGGTAAGAGAGCATATATATCTTCAAATAGATATATGATTGTATATATTGTAGAATCATCAGCAAAATGGAAACCGACTTAAGAAAATGTTTTCCCACCATATTCATCAATTTTGTCACAGCCTGTTAAAACACGAAGCTTTGTGAGTGCGCTATAAACAGCTCTTCTAACGACACCCGCTAGTTTTGCTGAAATTTCATGTGCATGCAACTCACCGAAACGTTGGTATCCTCTGTTTTATTAGATACTTGCTACTTGTACCTATTCTAATCAATGAGCTGCCTCGGTTGCATAAAGCCTCCACATGTGAAAATTTCATGAACTTAGAATTAACCCTTCCGGTGCAACGACAGTCAGTTTTTATACCGAATGATTCTTAATAATAGTGCAAAGCATTCGACAAATTCCTAGAATTCCGCCCGTTTGTAATGTTCGATAACAATTTGAACTCTCCCCCAATTTACTGAAACGACAATAATTGCCCTCATGCGTGTTCTATTCAGTTTGAATGTATGTTTTAAAGATATTAATTTATTGACTTACTCTACTCTCATTTAGGGAAGACATGCGCATGTCTTTGCCAACCGTGAATTAAGCGTGATAAGTTACACATAAATTCATCAGGCAGCTAAAAATGTAGATGTACACATGTATGCGAAGACAAACAAGGGTGTAGGCCCGGCATTGAAACGCTTATTTTACAATTATTTAATTACTTTGAATTTATTTAAAATAATTTTAAGTCTGCAGAAAATTACAAATATTCAACCGAAAAGAAAATGTTGTAAAAACTCCTTATACCAAGAAAGAGAGGTATATACAATTTAAATGTAGATATACTTAAGGACGCATAGCTTTTATAAGACATTTTGGTCGTCTAAATCTACGGGATTTATACGACTGTTCATTATCACTATATTTTTAAAGTACTAACAAGGCAGTGATGATACTGATAAAAGTGGTGACATTTATTCTAATTTACCTGACGAATCTGCTACTTCTGAAAAAAATGAAAGCATTTCGTAATCTGAGTAGGGCAAATTAAATAGACTCAACGGCCGTATATGTATTAGTTCCTTAGCGACACTTTTCCCCGGCACTGTGTAGAGAATTAAAGGAAAGTTTGTATTCAAGTTGTTTCTCTTCGAAACGGTCTGTAGCTGTTTCCATTCCAGTTCGTTAGATATTATTTTTAAATCCAACCTTTTAGTGTTACAAGGTTAGTATAAATATAAACTTTAACTGTTTAACAACAATTATGAAACAAGTTATTTCAACTTATATTAATCACTCTTGTTGGCCCGGATGTAAGCGCGTGGGGGTCTTAGTGTGGGAGGAAACCGGAGTACCCGGAGAAAACCCACGTGGTCGGGCAGGTGACCCCAACCTTTTCACGTCGGATCGGGGAATCGAAGCCCGGCCGCCTTGGTGAAAGGCAACTGCGCTATCCACTGCACCACCCGACCACCCAAGGTTAGTACTCTTGGAATACTGTTAACCCGTTCACTACTGTAGACCATAATGGACTTATCCAGATCAATGCATAATAGAATCTACTTAATTTACATAGGGGTGAAAGGGTTAACGTCTCTGTTAAATTATAGTCAAAGAATCATGATATTCTTACTCGCCAAGGGCTGATTAATGTTGTAGCAATCTGGTATAACTAAATCATTTAGAGGGGGGAAGACAGTTGTTTAGCTGTTTTGACAAATTTAGAAGGGTATTCGACTGTGTAGCAAATACTAATTGATGNAAGGTTAGTACTCTTGGAATACTGTTAACCCGTTCACTACTGTAGACCATAATGGACTTATCCAGATCAATGCATAATAGAATCTACTTAATTTACATAGGGGTGAAAGGGTTAACGTCTCTGTTAAATTATAGTCAAAGAATCATGATATTCTTACTCGCCAAGGGCTGATTAATGTTGTAGCAATCTGGTATAACTAAATCATTTAGAGGGGGGAAGACAGTTGTTTAGCTGTTTTGACAAATTTAGAAGGGTATTCGACTGTGTAGCAAATACTAATTGATGACATTATGTATCGAAAGGGGTTAGTTCTACATGCTATTATATCAATTTATATCCACAAAAAGTCGTCTGTAAAATTTAAAGGCTCTTTATCAGGTATTTAAAGGATCCCTTGAAACCAACGTGATTTGTCGTTCTTTAGCCCCATTGAATTTTTACACTTTTAACACTATTGTATCATTTGTTGTTTATTCCATCTTTATCTTTTTTTTCATAATTTTCCTGTACGGTATGTCTTTCTTTTTCAAAAAATAGTTTAAGTTATATAGTTGTTTTCCGATACAGGAACTACTGTAGTTCCTCTACACCGCACTCTTTTATCCATACTAAAGTTATAGTAGTTTTCCGGTACAGGAACTACCGTAGTTCCTCTACACCTCACTCTATTATCCTTACTAAAGTTATAGTAGTTATACGGTACAGGAACTACTGTAGTTCCTCTACACCGGACTCTATTATCCTTACTAAAGTTATAGTAGTTTTCCGGTACAGGAACTACTGTAGTTCTTCTACACCGCACTCTATTATCCATACAAAAGTTATAGTAGTTTTCCGGTACATGAACTACCGTAGTTCCTCTACACCGGACTCTATTATCCTTACTAAAGTAATAGTAGTTATACGGTACAGGAACTACTGTAGTTCCCATACACCGGACTCTATTATCCTCACTAAAGTTATAGTAGTTTTCCGGTACAGGAACTACCGTAGTTCCCCTACCCCGGACTCTATTATCCTTACTAAAGTTATAGTAGTTTTCCGGAACAGAAACTACTGTAGTTCCTCTACACCGGACTCTATTATCCTTACTAAAGTTGTAGTTGTTTTCCGGTACAGGAACTACTGTATTTCCTCTACACCGGACTATATTATCCTTACTTAAGTTATAGTAGTTTTACGGTACAGGAACTCCCGTAGTTCCTCTACACCGGACTCTATTATCCTGACTAAATTTATAGTAGTTTTACGGTACAGGAACTACTGTAGTTCCTCTACCCCGGACTCTATAATCCTGACTGAAGTTATAGTTGTTTTCCGGTACAGGAACTACTGTAGTTCCTCTACACCGCACTCTATTATCCTCACTAAAGTTATAGTAGTTTTCCGGTACAGGAACTACCGTAGTTCCTCTACACCGGACTCTATTATCCTCACTAAAGTTGTAGTAGTTTTCCGGTACAGGAACTACCGTAGTTCCCATACACCGGACTCTATTATCCTCACTAAAGTTGTAGTAGTTTTCCGGTACAGGAACTACCGTAGTTCCTCTACACCGGACTCTATTATCCTCACTAAAGTTGTAGTAGTTTTCCGGTACAGGAACTACCGTAGTTCCTCTACACCGGACTCTATTATCCTGACTAAATTTATAGTTTTTTCCGGTACAGGAACTACCGTAGTTCCCCTACACCGGACTATATTATCCGTACTAAAGTTATAGTAATTTTCCGGTACAGGAACTACTGTAGTTCCTGTACACCGGACTCTATTATTCTTACTAAAGTTATAGTAGTTTTACGGTACAGGAACTACTGTAGTCCCTCTACACTGGACTCTATTATCCTTACTAAAGTTATAGTAGTTTTCCGGTACATGAACTACTGTAGTTCCTCTACACCGGACTCTATTATCCTTGTTATAGTTAAAGTAGTTTTCCCATACAGCAACTACTGTAGTTCCTCTACACCGCACTCTATTATCCTTACTAAAGTTATAGTAGTTTTCCGGTACATGAACTACTGTAGTTCCTCTACACCGGACTCTATTATCCTCACTAAAGTTATAGTAGTTTTTCGGTAGAGTAACTACGGTTGTTTCTCTACACCGGACTCTATTATCCTTACTAAAGTTGTAGTTGTTTTCCGGTACAGGAACTACTGTAGTTTCTCTACACCGGACTCTATTATCCTTACTAAAGTCATGGTAGTTTTCCGGTACATGAACTACTGTAGTTCCTCTACACCGGACTCTATTATCCTTACTAAAGTCATGGTAGTTTTCCGGTACATGAACTACTGTAGTTCCCCTACACAGGACTATATTATCCTTACTAACATTATAGTAGTTTTCCGTTACAGTAACTACCGTAGTTCCCCTACACCGGACTT
>NW_018406576.1:14057-14337 GCF_002113885.1 Mizuhopecten yessoensis | reverse complement strand
AGTTAAAGTAGTTTTCCGGTACAGAAACTACCGTAGTTCCTCTACTCCGGACTCTATTATCCTTACTAAATTTATAGTTGTTTTCCGGTACAGGAACTACCGTAGTTCCTCTACACCAGATATATTATCCTTACTAAAGTTATAGTAGTTTCACGGTACAGGAACTACTGTATTTCCTCTACACCGTACTATAGTTTACTTACTAAAGTTATAGTAGTTTTACGGTACAGGAACTACTGTAGTTCCTCTACACCGCACTCTATTATCCTTCCTAAAGTTT
>NW_018406576.1:9704-10228 GCF_002113885.1 Mizuhopecten yessoensis | reverse complement strand
TTATAGTAGTTTTCCGGTACAGGAACTACTGTAGTTCCTCTACAATGAACTCTATTATCCTTACTAAAGTTATAGATGTTTACCGGTACAGGAACTACAATAGTTCCTGTACCGGAACTACTAGTAGTTCCTTTACACCGGACTATATTATCCTTACTAAAGTTATAGTTGTTTTCCGGTACAGGAACTACTGTAGTTCCTCTACACCGGACTCTATTATCCTTACTAAAGTTATAGTAGTTTTTCGGTAGAGTAACTACTGTTGTTTCTCTACACCGGACTCTATTATCCTTACTAAAGTTGTAGTTGTTTTCCGGTACAGGAACTACTGTAGTTCCTCTACACCGGACTCTATTATCCTTACTAAAGTTATAGTTGTTTTCCGGTACATGAACTACTGTATTTCTTCTACACCGGACACTATTATCCTTACTAAAGTCATGGTAGTTTTCCGGTACATGAACTACTGTAGTTCCCCTACACAGGACTCTATTATCCTTACTAAAATTATAGTAGTTTTCCGT
>NW_018406576.1:3019-3355 GCF_002113885.1 Mizuhopecten yessoensis | reverse complement strand
ATTATCCTTACTAAAGTTATAGTAGTTTCACGGTACAGGAACTACGGTATTTCCTCTACACCGGACTATATTAACTTACTAAAGTTATAGTAGTTTTCCGGTACAGAAACTACTGTAGTTCCTCTACACCGGACTCTATTTTCCTCACTAAAGCTATAGTAGTTATACGGTACAGGAACTACCGTAGTTCCTCGACACCGGACTCTATTATCCTGACTAAATTTATAGTTGTTTTCCGGTACAGGAACTACCGTAGTTCCTCTACACCGGACTCTATTTTCCTCACTACAGTTAAAGTTGTTTTCCGGTACAGGAACTACTGTATTTCCTCTACAT
>NW_018406576.1:0-330 GCF_002113885.1 Mizuhopecten yessoensis | reverse complement strand
AGGAACTACTGTAGTTCCTCTACCCCGGACTATATTATCCTTTTTAATGTTATAGTAGTTTTCCGGTACAGGAACTACTGTAGTTCCTCTACACTGCACTCTATTATCCATACTACAGTTATAGTTGTTTTCCGGTACATGAACTACTGTAGTTCCTCTACACCGGACTCTATCATCCTGACTAAAGTTATAGTTGTTTTCCGGTACAGGAACTACCGTAGTTCCTCTACACCCGACTTTATTATCCTTAAAAAAGTTCAAGTAGTTTTCCGGTACAGGAACTAATGAAGTTCCTCTAAACCGGACTCTATTATCCTTACCAAAGTTATA
>NW_018406575.1:44963-45498 GCF_002113885.1 Mizuhopecten yessoensis | reverse complement strand
AGTTACCTTTGTGTTGATGACGTCCTTTGTTACTATTATAGTGATATAATCCTTAGTTACCTTAGTGGTGATGTAGTCTTTTGTTACTATCATAGTAATGTAATCCTTAGTTACCTTTGTGTTGATGACGTCCTTTGTTACTATTATAGTGATGTAATCCTAAGTTACCTTAGTGGTGATGTAGTCCTTTGTTACTATCATAGTGATGNTTGTGTTGATGAAGTCCTTTGTTACCATTATAGTGATGTTAATCTTAGTTACCTTTGTGTAGATGAAGTCCTTTGTTACTATCATAATGATGTAATCCTTAGTTACCTTTGTGCTGATGAAGTCCTTTGTTACCATTATAGTGATGTTATCCTTAGTTACCTTTGTGTAGATGAAGTCCTTTGTTACTATCATCATGATGTAATTCTTAGTAACCTTTGTGTTGATGTAGTACTTTGTTACTATCATAGTGATGTAGTATTTGGCTACATTGGTAGTGGTGTTATCTTTAGTTACCTTTGCGTTGATGTAGTCCTTTGTTACTGTG
>NW_018406575.1:43464-44331 GCF_002113885.1 Mizuhopecten yessoensis | reverse complement strand
CTTAGTTACCTTAGTGGTGATGAAATCCGTTGTTACTATCATAGTTATGTTAACCTTAGTTACCTTAGTGGTGATGTAGTCCTTTGTTACTATCATAGTGATGTAATCCTTAGTTACCTTAGTGGGGATGTTGTCCTTTGTTACTATCATAATAATGTTATCCTTACTTACCTTTGTGTAGATGAAGTCCTTTGTTACTATCATAGTGATGTAATCCTTATTTACCTTTGTGTTGATGAAGTCCTTTGTTACCATTATACTGATGTTATCCTTAGTTACCTTTGTGTTGATGAAGTCCTTTGTTACTATCATAATGATGTAACCCTTAGTTACCTTTGTGTTGATGAAGTACTTTGTTTCTATTATAGTGATGTAATCCTTAGTTACCTTTGTGTTGATGAAGTCCTTTGTTACTATCATAGTGATATAATCCTTAGTTCCATTTGTGTTGATGAAGTCCTTTGTTACTATCATAATGATGTAATCCTTAGTTACCTTTGTGTTGAGGACGTCTTTTTTTACTAATATAGTGATGTTATCCTTAGTTACCTTTGTGTAGATAAAGTCCTTTGTTACTATCATATTGGTGTAGCCCTTAGTTACCTTAGTGGTGATGTAGTCCTTTGTTACTATCATAGTGATGTAATCCTTAGTTACCTTTGTGTTGATGAAGTCCTTTGCTACCATTATAGTGATGTTATCCTTAGTTACCTTTGTGTTGATGAAGTCCATTGTTACTATCATATTGGTGTAGTCCTTAGTTACCTTAGTGGTGATGTAGTCCTTTGTTACTATCATAGTGATGGAATCCTTAGTTACCCTAGTGGTGATGTTATCCTTTGTTACTATCATAGTGATGTAATCCTA
>NW_018406575.1:38558-39024 GCF_002113885.1 Mizuhopecten yessoensis | reverse complement strand
GATGAAGTCCTTTGTTACTATCATAGTGATGTAATCCTTAGTTACTTTTGTGTTGATGAAATCCTTTGTTACTATCATAGCGTNGGACGTCCTTTGTTACTATTATAGTGATGTAATCCTTAGTTACCTTTGTGTTTATGAAGTACTTTGTTACTAACATAATAATGTTATCCTTACTTACCTTTGTGGTGATGTAGTCCTTTGTTACTATCATAGTGATGGAATCCTTAGTTACATTTGTGTTGATGAAGTCCTTTGTTACTATCATAATGATGTAATCCTTAGTTACCTTTGTGTTGAGGACGTCCTTTGTTACTATTATAGTGATGTAATCCTTTGTTACATTTGTGCTGATGAAGTCCTTTGTTACCATTATAGTGATGTTATCCTTAGTTACCTTTGTGTTGATGAAGTTCTTATTTACTATCATATTGGTGTAATCCTTAGTTACCTTAGTGGTAATGTT